>NC_134495.1:47791857-47986857 GCF_040206685.1 Ascaphus truei
TGCCACTTTGCAAGGAGTTTACTCTCTGATGTCGGTAGTAATAGCATCACTTGGTCCCCAGGTTGGAAGACCCTCAAGCGGGTATTTTGGTTGTACTGCCTCTCTTGACGTTCTTGAGCAGATTTGAGGTTTTCCTTAGCAAACCGACCTATCATGTCTAGGCGATTTCTAAGGTCTATGACATACTGAAGGGTATTCTTGGAGGGGGAGGGCTCCTCCTCCCAGGATTCCTTCAGTAGGTCGAGAATACCCCGAGGTTGGCATCCATATAGGAGCTCAAACGGGGAGAAGCCTGTGGATGATTGGGGAACTTCTCGTACCGCAAACAATAGGAAAGGGAGAAGTTCATCCCAAGTTCGCTTTTCCCGCAAGCCCTAAACAGCAACCAAGGGCCAAATACCCCCTTCACCCACCACGCTAGCCACAGTAAGCCTGGCATGGATGGTTAACCCCTTCATTGCCTTAGCGGTTAGCCGCTAAGGTAATGAAGTGGGCTTTAAATGCATTTTTCCTGCCTCGGATGCATGCCGGGGGGCTCCGGTGCTGATATTAATGGGTATCAGCTCCGGAGACCCCCCGGCATCAATCCCAGCCAGGAAAAAGGCCTGATTTTTTCTAATTGTCGACCTTGCCGATGCTTCTCCCCCAGCAACTTGCCAACTTTAGTTGGCGGGCTGGATTGCCGTAAAAATCTCAATTCTAGAGTGCTGATCAGCAGCGAAAAGCTGATCGGGGCTACTAGAATTCAGCCGGTTTCAGAAAGTGCCGATAAGTGGCGAAAAGTGGCTTATCGGCACCCGGCTGGCGAAAAGTTTTTTTCGGCTAAAAAAATGCTGATTTTTGGAGCTTATCGGCGCTTACTGAATCTGGAAGGCAATATTGGTGATAAAATGGCGAAAAATGGCTTTTCGGCGCTTACTGCATGAGGCCCTAAGTGAGGTATAAATCATTTCCCCAGGATGATGGGTTGAAAAGTACAGGGGAGAGTTCAAGAACCAACGTCAGCCTTTTCCTTGAGGGCAAAGCTTTCAAGCTTCACATTTCTCTTGGGTACCCAGCGCTGTGTATTACAAGCTCCAACAGCAAATTAGTTAATATATGAGTAATGTAGATTACTTAACCCTTCAGTTGCATCTGTTACCCTTCAGTTGCATCTGTTATCAGGATGATGTCATCTGGAGGTTATGGTTGCAGAAACTACAGTATTTCTCCCAAAGGACATTCTGATCACATAAAACAGCTATAAACTCTGTATCCTAAGCAGTTTGAAGCCATGATGTACTGTAGACACTACAGAACAGTCCAGCAGGAACCGAGGAGAAAGAGGTCCTGCATAGGGCATTTAGAGAAGCAGGAGATAAATACCTGCTTAAGAGTTACATACATGACAACCTTTCCTGCAGATTTCTAAAGAATAAATCAAGTGAGAAGGGGATTTAAGGTAAATGTTTAATCCATTTGTATTGTAATCGTGCATTGGGAAAACCCAAAACAATTATTCTGTTGAGGTAACTATCTAAATTAAGTTAAAGCACATAATGACTTATCCTTTATTAACAATGGAATAAATACCTCAAAATATATTAGATCTATTGCTGGATTTAGAGGTTCTGAGAGAAAGTAACAGTTTATGGGGGTAAGGGGTCACCCACCAATGTCTTGGTGACTTCACATTACCTTTCTCCAATATATTTCACTTGTTTTCTTCTGTGGGGCTTCCTTTGTCCCTTTTCTACTGTGAGGGGTGCATTTCTAAACCAAGAAATTCAAAAGGAAACAGATGATACCCTAGACTACAATATATAGAGAACTAGAAAAATAATATGTCAATGTGAATCTAAGAAAAACACATTTAAAATAAATTCACTGTGGGAAAGTGGTCACATTTATTTTAGAAAAAAGCTAGAAGTTTGGCCATTTCTGCTTTATATGTGTTTATATGTGTTTACATGGCTGTAACACCTTTTTGTGCATCTTGTCCTATTTTATTTTACCTAACTAATCTTATCTTCATTGAAGAATCGTTATATTATTACTGAGTTCAGTTTTCTTTATTTTGTACACCACTCTCTTGTGTGAAACCGTATCAAAAGCCTTTGCAAAATCTAAGTAGACCACATCAACTGCATTACCCTGGTCTAAATTCCTACTTACCTCCTCAAAGAAACAAATACGGTTAGTTTGGCATTATCTATCCTTCACAAGTCGATGCTGACTATTACTAATAATTTTGTTCCCCACTAGGTATTCCTGAATATTAGCCTGTATTAAACATTCAAGTAGTTTCCCTACTATTGAAGTCAGGCTTACAGGTCTGTAATTCCCCGTTTGTGATCTAGCTCCCTTTTTAAATATAGGCACCACATCTGCTTTACGCCAATCTTGTGGTACTGAACCTGTGGAAATGGAGTCCTTGAATATTAAATATAATGGTTTTGTTATTACTGAGCTTAACTCCTTGAGAACTCTTGGATGTATGCCATCGGGGCCAGGTGCATTCTTTACTTTAATCTTTTCAAGCCACCTATGAACTTCTTCCTCAAATAACCAATTGTTCATTAATATGGAGGTTGTGGCTTCCTCCTGCGGCACTACTATTGAAATTGATTATTCCTGGGTAAACACAGAGGCAAAGAATTTGTTTAATACCTGTGCTTTTTCATTATCTCCAATATTCTGCCTACCCATCTCACACTGAAAGGGTCCAATATTTTTCTGCTTTTTTTGTTATTAACGTACTTAAAGAACTTTTTAGGGTTGATCTTACTTTCTATTGCAATCCCTTTTTCATTATTCCATTTTTGATAATTTGTTTGCCCTTTTGCAATTTTTGTTACATTCCTTATAATTCTGAAATGATGTCTCCGTCCCTTCTGACGTCAAGAATCTAAACGCCTGCCTCTTCTTTTCCCTTTCCTCCCCTGTCTGTTGTAATAGTCAGCATGGATTTATGAAGGAAGGTAAGTAGGAATTTAGACTAAGGTAATGCAGTTGATGTGGTCTACTTACAGTTGATTTTGCAAAGGCTTTTGATACGGTTTCACACAAGAGGTTCGTGTACAAAATAAAGCAAATTGGACTCAGTAATAATATATGCATCTGGATTGAAAACTGGTTGAAGGACAGACAACAGAGGGTTGTCATAAATTGAACTTTTTCAGGTTGGGCTAAAGTCGTGAGTGGAGGACCTCAGGAATCGGTACTGGGACCCCTGCTTTTTAACTTGTTTATTAATGACCTTGAGGTTGGCATCGAGAGCAAAGTCTGCTTCTTTGCTGATGATACTAATTTGTGTTCGGTAATAGAATCAGAGCAGGATGTAATTTCTCTTCAGAAGGACTTGGAGAGACTGGAAACGTGGGCAGGTAAATGGCAGATGATGTTTAATACAGATAAATGTAAGGTTATGGATTTGGATGTAAGAATGAACAGGCGACTTACAAATTAAATGGGAATACTTTGTGGGAATCCTTGATGGAGAAGGATTTAGGAGTGCTTGTAGACAGCAGGCTTACAATAGTGCCCAAAGTCATGCAGTTACTGTAGAGATGAGAAGAGTAGAGCACCATCGAAAACAGGAGTCAGGAGAGGATCCAAGTAACAAAAAATCTTTAATGGAGTAAGTACAGCATAGGGAAAAACCTCCTACGCTTTTCGAACGTCTTGTTCTTTATCTTTACTCCTTGATAAAGAACAAGACGTACGAAACGTGTAGGAAGTGTTTCCTTATGTTGTACTTACTCCATTAAAGATTTTTTTGTTACTTGGATCCTCTCCTTACTCCTGTTTTCGATGGTGCTCTACTCTTCTCATATCTACTTGGATTCTACCAGAAGAAGCACGTCTTTCCTACAAGGAGCTGTTTGTGAGTTTACAGCCCTTACTGTTGCCTTATTGCCCCCAATGAAATTGAGTGTGGTGAGTTTTCTCATTCACTTTCGGTTTTCAGGGATTTATGGCGCTATCTGGTTATATGGACTGTCTCACTGATATGTCATACACCTACCTATGTTTTTGGGAATTATCTCTCATTCTTTAGCTGGGTATTTGAGCATTCTGACAACGCTCTTTACTACCAAAGTCATGCAGTAGCTGCAAAGGCAAACAAGATTTTATCTTGCATTAAACAAGAAATGGATAGAAGGGAAGTAAACATTATTATGCCCCTTTACAAAGCATTAGTAGGACCACACCTTCAATATGGAGTACAATTTGGGCACCATTCCTTAGAAAATACATTATGGAACTAGAGAGAGTGTAGAGAAGTGCCACCAAATTAATAAAGGGGACAGACAACCTATGAAGAGAGGCTAGCTAAATTAGATTTATTCACACTAGAAAAGTTTAATATAAGAGGGGATATGATAACTACAGTATATACAAATATATTCGGGGACAATACAAAGAGCTGTCAAACGAACTATTCATCCCACGGGCAGTACAAAGGACTCGGGGCAATCCCTTAAGGTTGGAGGAAAGGAGATTTCACCAGCAACACAGGAAATGGCTCTTTACAGTAAGGGCAGTTAAAATGTGGAATGTATTACCCATGGAGACTGTGATGGCAGATACAATAGATTTGTTAAAACAAAAAGGTTGGACATCTTTTTAGACTGGAAAGGTATACAGGGATATACCAAATAAGTATTCATGGGAAAGATGCTGATCCAGGAATTAATTCAATTGACAATTCTTGGAGTCTGGGAGGAATTTATTTTTCCCCTAATCAAATATCATTGGATGATATGACACTAGGGTTTTTTTGTTTGCCTTCCTCTGGATCAATAAGTAAGTATAGGTATAGGATAAAGTATCTTTAGTATAGGTTGAACTTGATGGATGTACGTCTTTTTTCAACCTCATCTACTATGTAACTATGTAACTATGTAACTATGTAACTAAATGTTACCCTGATCTTCTATGGAAGCGTAATCCTTTGGTGGCCCTCATATCAGTCAGAGCCTCAAGTTCTATATATTGTCTTCATTTCTTAAATCACGCAGAAGTCAGCTAAAATCTTACATGAATATTACATGGAAGTGAAACATAAACTAAAAATATAGCGCAATGTGTCTTGTTTTGTTTTTTTAAATAAAATATCAATATGGTGCATTTTACCCAGCAATTAGCAAAACAACATATTGTTACAGTATTGAGACATATTACACTATGTTTTTGTCGCGTTCTTTTTTCCTTTTTGCTCTTTTTCCACTGTTGGTGTTTTTCCATCTATGACCGTATTGGATCTGTGCCTCAGAAAAACGTCTTCCAAATACTTGCTGTATTTTCCAGATTTGTTGAAAGATCAGTAGGGGATGTGGGCACCATTTCTTTTTAACTATATGAATAATCTTTGGTATATTTTCTAATCTTGTAATTGTACAATATATGTTATCTTTAGATTTATCACTGGGTGATTAGTTGTAGTATTAGTATTAATTAGTATTAGTTGTGGTATTATTTGTAGTGCTTAAAATCTCTTTTTAAAGAATGGCTGTATGTATGCAGGAGGGTATAAGGGTATTGTACAGCTTGCTATGTGTGCAGGAGAGTATACTGGTATTGTAAAGCTTGTTGTGTGTGCAGGAGGGTATATTGGTATTGTACAGCTTGCTATGTGGACAGGAGAGTATACTGGTATTGTACAGCTTGCTACGTGGACAGGAGGGTATACTGTTGTGCAGGGAGGTATAATGGTATTTTACAGCTTGCTATGTGTGCTGGAGGGTATACTGTATTGTTCAGCATGCCATATGTGCAGGAGGGCAGGCTGGTATTGCACATAATGCCAAGACCTTCCAAACTTAATCTTCTATTAGCATAAATTATGTATCTGAAAATGGAGAGTACATTTTTTAACAGGCTGCTGTGTGTGCAGAGCGCTACTTGGGATAAGCACAGGGTAATGTGTACAAAAATTGGTAGTTATTAGTGCAGGATACATCAATTATTCCTCTTCAAATTCATACTTACAGTACATTACTTTTTTAACACTTCTATTTGAAGTGCACGCCCATCCATGTAATCCTCTAATCTGATATAATTTCCAGGTGCTCTCCGCAGTCTGATGTTCTTCAATGAAAAACTCAAATTCAACAGCAGTGACAGAATTTGTGTTTGTGGCCTTTACAATCTCCCCAAATCTCAAACTCTTGGTCTTCTCAATCTTCCTGTTTATCTACTCTTTGCTCCTGTGTGGGAACATCCTAATCATGATAACCATCAGAGTTGAGCCTCGTCTCCATTCCCCCATGTACTTCTTCCTGGGCAAATTGGCCTTCATAGACCTCTGCTATTCATCTGTGACCGTACCCAAAATGTTGGTGGACTTCCTGTCGGATCAAAAATCTATCTCCTACAATGGATGCATCACTCAGCTGTACTTCTTCCACTTCTTTGCCTGTGCTGAATGCTTCCTATTCTCAGCCATGGCATATGATCGCTATGTGGCCATCTGCAGACCATTGCACTACTCCACCATCATGAGTAGACAACTGTGTTTTCTGATGGCGGCAGCAACCTGGGCTATTAGTTTTGTCCATTCCAACATTCAGACAGCCTTAACCATAGGGTTGCCATTCTGTGGGCCTAATGAGATTAATAGCTTCTTCTGTGATGTACCACCACTCATCAGACTGGCTTGCACCGACACCACAATGATTGATGCTATGATAGTGGCCAACAGTGGCATTGTATCCCTGAGCTGCTTTCTAGCCGTCTTGATTTCTTACATTGGCATAACCTCTACAATATTACAAATACGGACAGCTAAAGGGAGGCGTAAAGCCTTCTCCACCTGCGCCTCTCACCTCATTGTGGTGACTTTTTTCTTTGGTCCTTGTGTCTTCATCTACATGAGGCCATCCAAAACCTTCTCAGCTGATCAAGTGGTCACAGTGTTCTACACAATCATAGCACCCATGCTGAACCCCATCATTTATACCTTGAGGAATGAGGAGGTCAAGACATGCATGAAGAAAGTCTGGGGGAGGAGAGTGGTGTCTCCGTGAAACGCATGGGAAGGTATGCCTTGGGAATATGCATTTTTTATTTCAGGGGTGCAGTAGCTGAAAATAAAAATGGTGTCCTTGTTTGTGTGATATGATGATGATAAAAATGTCCTGTTCTTTGATTATGACCCAGGAGACAAATTAAAAGGAGGTGATGAAATCCGCTGAAGTAAAACCATTTAACCCACTGCCTAATGTTTTTGCTGGAATATAACATAGATTTTGTTAATGCCTTAGACCTGATGCAAATTAATTAAATAAAAAGGAACAATGTAATTGGTGCAGTTGATTTTAAATTCATATCTGAATGGATGTTTTGTCACGTCCCTTTCTTTCTCCATTCCCATTCACGGCACAGCTAACATTAGTCGCTTCTTCCTCCGTAATATTGCCAAGCGACTGCTAAAACTTTCCTGTATGCACTTCTCCTCTCTCATCGGGATTACTGTAAAACTGCTAACAGTCCTCTTGGCGGCAAAACATTCTCCTTTCCAATCAATCCAAAATTCTACTGCTAGATAATGTCTCTTTTCTCAAAGCAGTCTCTTCTCCTCCTTAAATCCCTCTCCTGGCTTCCCATCAAGTTTCGGATCACCTACAAAGTTCTCCTTCTGACAGAGGAGAAAATGTCCATGTCACTGGGTAGAGAGGGGCAACATTTGGTGGGCAAATTTGAATCTGCAGGATCCTTTGGTCTGCGGATCTAAGTGGATCAATCCCAAAAAGGGCGATTCATGTTTTGCAGATTTTTTTATTATTACCAATACACTCCGTGGATTCTGCAACCTGTGGATGGATTTGTAGAATTCTATCCACAGATTCAGCAATCCGTTCTTAAGAATGCGCCAACAGATTGCTGAATAAGCGGATTGGATTCTACAAATCTGTCAACAGATTGTATCCAATGGCAGATTTTGGTGAATCCACGTGGATTAAAACCGACCAAATCCGCTTGCGAATTTTACACCACAAAATTGATTTTGGGGGAGGGGATTTGTGAGAAAATCCAGGAAACAGATTTGAGTGGATTGGCCCATCTCTAGCGCTAGGGGACAGTGTGGATTGTGGCCCAGGAGAATTAATGCTATTGGGTCCATGCTTCTGAATGGGACCACCCCCTGCTGCATCAATCCTCCACTTGTACAGTAACCCCTTTACCTGATCTCTTCTCCACGTGCTGTCGTCACCTGCCTGCAGCCGGCACTTTCTCGCCCAGCTCCAGCACTGTCCATCCCCCTCATTACTGTATGTAGATATCTGAATGTGGGTATCTAGTGGGTATCTACTACATAGGGGGAAAAACTATAGAACCATATTCGGTCAACTACATCATCAAGGGGTTTTGACAGGACATTTAATATTGTCAAACCCCCTTGATGACGTAGCTGAAGGATTAAGGTTCTACAGTATATTATTCCCCCTCATAATGTAGATACCCATATTTGGTTATGTACATCATCAAGGGGTCATTGGCAGTTCAAAAATAGGGGGAGTGAGTGCCGACAACTGCAGGCAGGTGAAGACAGTGGAGCACTGGAGATCAGGTATGTGGAACCCCTCATACCGCCTCTCTGCTCGCTCATGCAGAAGAAGAGAAGAGCAGATATGGGGGGTTATTACACAGATATCAGTAAAGTATTAATGCTGTGGGGGTCCAATTTAGAAGCATGGACTCCCCCAAGCATTCATCCTTTCTGTTTTCAGTTTCCGAGTCAGCATGGTATGATTGCGGCACCAAAAAAAGTAAGTCTGACCACATCTGTTCCTTCAAGGCTCTCCACTCATGTGCTCCTCCCTACATATCAACTTTGACCTTTCGCTATTCTGTTGCTCATCTCCTGGACTCTACTCATAACTTTCTCCTTTCCACCCCTCTCACCTCTACTGCTCTCTCTTGCAATAAACATTTTTCTCTCACTGCCCCCTTACCTGTAGAACTCCCTCACACTTAATATACGCCAAGCACCTTCTCTCCCCACCTTTAAAACTCAGCTCTTAAATGAAGCATTTCAATTGCCTAGACTACTAGCTACTGCCTCACACCACAGTTGCTACTATCACCTATTGTGGCCAAGCACTGCCATCTACTGCACATATTCCCTCACCTGCTGTCTCTGTAAGTTTCCCACTTTACCACTTAGATTGTAAACTCTCCGGGGCAGGGATTTATTTTCCTGTTGTCTGACTTTGGTTCGCTTATTGTATTATAATTCCTTAATTTCCAATTCATATGTAAGCATTCAAATAACAAATAAGAACAAATGATCAAGGTTTGCTCTGTCCTACAAGCTTTCCTGTGCTGGTTGTAAATGTTTTAACTGGATCCTGTAAGTCTTGTAGAATATCTTGAAATGCAAATGTCTTTTCCATCCTACTAAATCATGGCCTAATCCAACCAGAGATCTGCATGTGTCTCAGTCAGGCACAAAAACAAAAAATAAAATCCCCAAAAGGGTGCAATAGGGCCCAAGATGATGACCAAGCATAAAATAAATGTACACATGTATGGGGAAGAAATGCACATTGTGAGCAATTGGTTGGATTAAGTTTACGGCTGAAATGGTGTTGGAAACAACACTGAGATTATATGCAATGTACACTGTCTGATTTTGTTTCTTCCTTTTGGCTGTATGAGTTGAAAACTGAATACACAATTGGGTACAATCTCTCGGAGTGTGTGACTGTTTATTTAGTGGTATTGGTAACATACAACAGGTAGAGAACATTAAAGGTATGTGTGAGCACCCAATACTTGTTGGGCTTCTTGCCATTGGAGAGATTAATTATTCTGAAAGGATATCACCATGAGAATAACCTAGCTCTTGAGATCAAAATAGTTCAATATACTGTGCTTTTTTAAAAGCTTTTTTGGACTTCTGTGGAAGGAATTTTCAGTGCTGCACCGGATAATGCATTGCTGTTGCTGCATTATCACATATATTTTGTATGTATTCACTTTATTGTTCACAGTTATACTTATAATATTTATGTTTATCATTTAGTTCAGTAGTGTAGTGCTAAAGAGTAGTTTAGTCTCACATTCTAACTCTTGAGAGCCTTATACACCTGGTAATGCTGTAACCGTCTTTATACTGCACCGACACACTTTATTCGAGCAAATACCCAGTATGTACCTGGCAGATACCTGGAATGCGCCGCTCCTCACCTCTGACAAGCCCCGTTGCGTTTGCTTTCCCAGCCTGGGTTCATGCCTGGCTGACGGGCGGCTGATCTGTTAAATGATAATGATTAGGATTTAATAGGCTGCAATGCTTCGCGTGTCTACCAGATGGCATAAATTCATGAATTGTAATGCAGTATATATATATATATATATACAGTGCAGTATTGCAGCCAGCGGGAATAAAATGCTTCAATCCCTGCTTGGAAAATACCTCAATGCACTCGGGCAGAAAACAGTCACAAACCTCAATACACCCGGGTATACCCGAATTCGTGGGACTAGCCGAGCTCGAATAAAGTGTGTCGCCAGTGTAGGGTGATTTCTACAAAGCAAAATAGCCAACGTCTACTGAGTGTCTTTATCACAGGGGTCAAGGGAGACCAGTACTTTTAATACTTTTACCTTCCGGGATCAATTCACTAGGCCGAACAAGGTAGTGGACTAAAATTAGGTTTATTCTGGTGAGACCAGCAGACATACAAATAATACACAAATACAAGAAATACAGGTGCGCCGATGAGAATTCTAAAACTTATCTGGGGCAATCACCAACATGACTTTGGAAACAGTCTATAGTGTACCTCCAAGGGTTGAGAGAAGTTGCATTTTGTATTATTCACATGTCACTCTATTGGAATGAATTTTTTCACTGTTTATTAATTATCACTGTATTCATTGATTTATTCAATGAGCACATTTTGGGGTATAGATAGAGCGCCATCCAGTGCCTTTTTATATGACTCAGGTACATGCTGGGTACATGCTGCACATTTCAGTGACATTTCTGCAGACAGACTAAGCCCATCCGCTTAACACAGCGGGGGTCCCTGGCAGTCACATTCAAACTGTTAATCCGATGGGCCATTAGTCTTTCTGCAAAAATCTCACTGAAATGTGCAGCATGTTGGTGATTGCCCCAGATTTTTCAAGGCAAGTTTTAGAATAAAGGTTGGTGCAGAAGTACACACTTAACTGGAGGTCTGGGGGGAGTCTCTAGCCTCAACTAGGTGCAGGATGCCTGCTTCAGAGGGCTTACCCTGTCCGCTTCATGTCCATGGACTCCATGGTACTCTTTACGGGCAAGATACCAGGCTATACCCGCTAACCGTGAGCGGGGCAAAAGCTGGAACTTGGCCGCAATCTGAGAACTTGTCCTCAGCTAAGCCAGGCTTCTCCGGCAACTCTGTGCTGAGGCCTTTGCAATTCGGAGCAAAGCACTTTTGAAAAGCCTGCCAGCGCTTCACTGGACCAAGTTCAAGATTGTCTGGTTCTCTGATTGGCCAGTCCCCTTACATAGACCTCGCTGTTCTATGTTCAACATGGAGAAGGGGCTGGCAACCAATCAGAGCACAGATCGTAGCTGTACCAGCCAATCAGAGCTGGAGGCTCATCTGACTGTATGTATCAGTGGAGGGGGGGGGTGTCGAGGAGTCCCAGGGTGACGGAAAGTGGGAAATTCAAACTGGCCAATGGGAATTGTGCCTATCAGCAATGGTTGGGTTGGCTGCACAGAGTCTCGGAGAACAAAGTGTCTCCCCCGCAGGGAGCCTTTGTCTCCAGACCTGGTACCCCACCCTTCCCCGCTCACCAAACATTCTGACACCTCTCGAATTCCGTTCTCCTCTTTTTTTTTTTTTACCGGATTTTCCTTTCAGTTTTGGCGTCTAGAAGTGGGAAGTTCACAGAGGTTGTGAGTATATATGTAAATTTTTATATATGATGCTTCACCCCCTCTGGGAATTTAATAGACCTAAATTGTGACTGAAGAATTGGGATAGGCCCTTTTAAACAGAATTTTTGGTAAGAGTCCAGTAAATTCTGTGCACGACTGGACTGTTATCTCTGATCTAGCTGAACAACCATTGTATATTGTGTAAGTATAAATATTGCAATTATTTGTCATAATTAAGCTGTTTTTCTTTAAGCTACTAATGGGTGCTTGCATGAGTAAGAATGACTCTGGACGGAAGCCTAGGAATGTACAATTTTTAAATGCGAGTGTAAATCTGGTCTGATTCCTGAGGAATTTGTTGCTCAGACAGCTAGTCATTACCCGTTTTGTCGAATATGCAGAAGGTTGTTCTCGGCAGAATAATGGTGTCTGTTTTAATTGTGGTGGTTTTGGTCATTGGCAGAGAGTGTGCCACTATCAGTCAGAAGCAGGGAAGTGCTGCTTTGCCCGTGGGGGCTCAGAGTGAAAGTCTCTGTAAAAAAAAAAAAAACACCGCTACTTTATGTAAAGCTTGTTTGTAACCCTGATGAATTTTTTCTTGAATGATTTCTTGTGTGAAAGATACTCTGTGGTCATGCTGATTAACATCTGTACAAAAAATATGAATATTAGTTGCTCATGATGAAATCTAAATTTTAAAGGTTTTAAAAAAGGTGTACACCGAATAAGGGAGAAATATCTCACAACGGAAGGGGAGTATATTCAGCTCGGTCCCTGGTTATAGTTTGAAAGGTTTATTCGTCCTGGCCAGGCGGATACTTTTTAAACCGGACACATTTCTTTTCGTTTGCGGTATTTCTGTCTTAATAAAAGGAGGGGCACAGCCTCTCTCTTACAGTTTAAAGAATGCGAAGCATTCACATTAAAATTAACTAGCTGTGCTTAAGCAGTTTAATCATGAGAACAAGGTAATGTAGAACTGTCTTCTTTTCCGTAAAGCAGTAAGATAACACATTTCAATTTTATTTCTACAGGATTAAGATATATTTGGGGCTGTTTTTGTTTAAAATGCTTGTAAGAGCTCATAAGCACTGTTTGAATTAATATATTGTATTATATATGTATATAACGCCATTAATGTACATAGCGCTTCAAAAGGAGGGTGTCCGTGGTGTGAGCGGAGTGTGATGATATCTGTATTTAGCAGCATGGAGATCAGTTATTTTAGCGAGAATTGTCTCCGTTAAATAAGCAGTGTAGAAGCCATACAAGACAGGTAGGGTCAAGCTTGCTGTTTATTTAGTCATGGTATAACTGTTGCATGTTTGAAGATATTTTGTTTAGTTTAAGAAAGGACATATTTAAAACGGGATAGCAATTGTATTGATGGAAGTTTGCAGGAGTATGAGATTTCTTTCAGAAGGGATTCAGGGGAATGAATGAAAGAATGTTGCATGCTCTTGTAAGCATAGACTTGGTGTTTATAAGTAATTTAAAATATTCCCGTTATTTAATTTTGGAAAGACCATACAAAATGCAGTTTTAGGACAGCGTGGAAAGCTTCATATTTAACATTAAACTAATGTTACAATCCTCTGCGTGAGGATTAATCCAGCAGTTAATATGAATTAGACAGTGAAACCCATTGTCCGTTATCTGTACTGTGAAATTTCTGGCTGTTTCCCAGAAAGAAAAAAAAAAAAAAAAAAAAAAAGGCGCTTTGAAAATTATTATTTTTTTTCTTTTTAAAGTCAGAGTGTCTTTTAAAGTGAATGCTGGCCGTGTGCTCAGCACTTTGCAAAGAGTTCAAAATTATTTGTCTATTTTAAAAGGAAATCTTTTGTTCAGGATTTCAGGATTTTTCTTATATTATAAATGCCACAGTTGTTAAAAGACCTACTGCAGGCTTTTTCTTTTAACACAAGCAGTAAATATTTTTATAGTCACTACACATACAAATCTATTTATCAGTTTAATTTTGCTATATATCAAAGCAACCTGTTTTCATAACTATTTTTGTGTTTTTGTATTTTTGTTCACATATATAGATTATATATGAACAAAGGAGGGGAGATACATACATAGGTTATTGAAGGTCTCTCTGAAATCCCTATAGAGGGATTTGATATGAACTTGATATGTTGTAAATGATATACAATGCACAGCAGGTTCAGAATTTATTATAGCAATGTTAACTCCAAGAGCTGACAGGCCCCTGGTAAATAATAATACCTTTGCAGATGTCACAGCAAAGCAGGTAGCAAGCCGTCCCTATGTTGAGGGATATATGATATGTGCCAAATTTATAATTTTGTAACCATTTATTTGTTTTTGGGTATGTCCTGGAAATAGAGTTAAAGGACAGGGGATATATAGTTGCATGGGTGAGCAGGGTATATATTATATACAGGGCATTGCACTTTTTTTTTTTAGCAGAATAGTTACAGTGGAGTGTTTGAAGTGAAAGCCAGGAGTGACTGTGGATGTGGGACAATAGCCATGAGTGCAGGCTGTTGGGATGCTTGACTTGTGGGGCGAGTTTTAAGGTTAGTTAGTATTAAATGACTTAAAAGGTTGACACCATTTGCATCAGAGAAAATGGCAGATGGCAGTTAGGTATGAATGAGAGTAAGTGTGTATTGGGAGAAGAGAGATTGATTTGTAATTTGAGACAGTATTTTTGTCCCCATTTTTGTAGATTGGGACAACTCTAGCAGTTTTCCAGGTCTTAGGGATATGGCCTGCAGACAGGATAGAATTGATTATGGAAGCAATTGGTTTGGCACAGGTTGAGGTACCAAGTTTTAGGAACTTAAATTGTAGCAAAGTCAAGTCCATATTGGTTGCTTAGTTTAAAATTTGAGGAGCATTAATAGGGAATATCTCTGTTTAATATTGCGGATGCTAATAATAGTAGTAACCATATTAATACAAGAATTTATTTCTAGGTATAAATTCTCTCCCTATGAGACACTTATGGGATGAGTTATGACCATCAGTAGTTCAAAGTAACGAATTAAGGACCATGTTATTGGTAATAAAACAATTAATAAGTATTGCATGCAACTAATATATATTTTTGAGTCTTTCTAGGCACAGGTTAAAGCTGAAAGTGCACCAACGCAAGACGAGTTAATGGTCAAGCATTTTCTACGCAAGCACGCTCTTCATCCCAGATGAAAAGGCCATTTAAATGCTACTCATCACCAGCATTGCAGTAAAAAAAAATTATCATCATGGATACACATCACGCACGTCAAAATAGTGCCAGTCTAAGCACAAACAGCTAATAAAGACAAAGACATAGCACCTGCAAATAAGTGTTTTGATGGACACAATACTCTCTGACCACTAATCAAGGGAGAAAGGTTATAGGCAAAAATGTCCAGGCCTCAACACACGAACTTTGAACTTTTTATTTTTACAGGTTTTTATTATTTTTCAGTTACAATGTATGCTCCATTATGTTTGTGTAAGTGGCGTCCCATAAGGATGACAAAATAGTATAAGGTATTATTTGTTTAACTTTGTTTATTTTGTTTGGATTTCTAGGTTAATAGAATCTCCCTGCAGAATGATATCCTGGTGGGAGAATGCTTTATCAGTCAAACACACGGTTATGTTAATTGCTCACAGGTAGAGTAAGAAACAGGAGAAATGAACCCAATACACAAGTGCTAAAAAGTAGTCTATGGGAAGAATATGTTTCAAGGAATTTATTCCCAAATGTAGGAGTTGGGTTACTGTATGACAGGTTTACAGGGATATCCTAAATCATACAGCCACAGACATTTACTCATTTAACCAAGAATAGGTTTAGTTTAAATTAATGACCCCGCAGAATAAAATAGCTCTAGACTATATTTTAACCTCAAAAGGAGGGGCATGTATGCGCCCTAGTTAAAGCGCAATGTTATGTATTTTATCCAGGATTTAGGGACCATGGGGACTTGGTGGTTGGATTGATTTGCTTTGAGCGAAGCTAGCGAATGTTTTTGTATGTGTGTGTTTGTCCTACTCATTGCTCTCTATGTATTAAGTACAGCAAAACTCTGATCCAGAAGTGCGTTGCAACCCCCACCGACGCTATGCCTCTCTGCGGTGATGATGTCGCCAGTCCCCCAGAAGAAGAGACCAAAGAAGAAATCAACTGGGCTGATATAATGGCCAGAAAAGAAAGGAATGAAGTTATTCACAACTTGGACATCTTGGTCCATCAGGACTATGAAATGGTTAACTGTTTTGTTCCTTAAATAGACTGTCTCTTAAGGATATGGGGGGACTGAGAAGACTGGATATGAGGAAGGTGGGAGGTCACAAAGGGACGTGAGTCAACCACAAGGAAAGGATCAC
This sequence comes from Ascaphus truei, assembly GCF_040206685.1. Lineage (NCBI taxonomy): Eukaryota > Metazoa > Chordata > Amphibia > Anura > Ascaphidae > Ascaphus > Ascaphus truei. The sequence goes on from NC_134495.1 coordinate 47,808,077, forward strand.
AAGTCAGACATTTTGACCATAGCAGCCATCTTGGTCCGTTTTGCCATTCTGAGTAAATGCAGTATGAAAGATGTGTGCAAGAAGAATGTTTGTGCAGTCGCTCTTAGCAGAAATTAACCCCCACCAATTCTCACAAATAGCTGACCCTTAGATTATGTGACATATTGAGATGTAAGCCATTTTCTAATCTATAGAAATATTTAATGATATATATATATATATATATATATATATATATATATATATATATATATATATATATATATATATATATTGGTTGTGTGGCATGTGGGCCACTAAGATTGTACCCTGCAATCACACTGCCCTTTGTTATCTGGGTTTCATTCTTCCCACTTTCTATGTATCTGACACGTTACCCCAAGGGAAGCTGAGAAATCGAAAAGATCTGACCAGGACCATTAGTCCAACCCGCATTGCAGCTGGGGTTTTTATACCTAGTTTAGGTGTTCTGGATCTCTGTTCTAAATTAAGTGTGCTGATCGTAAATATTGATGATGCTCTTAATCAGAAAAGTGATGCTATCATCCGTTTGACTAATGAACAAGAGCATATCCAAACAGTAAAACAGTATTATTACAGAATAGAATGGCTCTTGATTATCTGCTAGCCTCACAAGGAGGTGTTTGTAAACTTGTAGGACAGAAGTGCTGTGCCTATATTGAAGACGAGTCTGGCGCTATTCATAAAGATATGGATAAGTTACAGGAAATTCAGGCAAGGATGCGTAAAGAATCCTCAGGCCTTAGCTTAAATTGGATGTCAGGTCTCACTAGTTGGATCGGAGAATTGGGTATGAAAATTCTCTATGGTTTTATTGTAGTGATTAGTATAATCGCAGCAATTTTTGTTATTTTTCACTGTGCTAAGTGTGCAATGCTTTCATTTGTCTCAAGGAAACCTTCAGTTTCATCTCACGCCATGTATGCAACTAATAATTCATATGTGGCCATGAACAGAGTCTATGATACTATTGGTCCCCATAAGGCCATAGTCATAGAGAAGCGTACCTAGTAAGGGTATTTGTTCTATTAGAGAACAAAAAGGAGGGAATTGTTAGGACCAATATGTCAGGCCCAGAATGTGCACTCATGTTAAGCTTCCATTTTGTCTGGTCATAACTAGTTAAGATTCTGTAGTCAGCCTTTTGCTGAAATATAATTCCTGAATGCACTCAGTTTCTCTGCTAAATTGCATTTCATTCTCCCTGGCCAGGATATTACTAGATACTTTTGTGAGGTCAATTTCCTGGTGTTTTAGTAGAATATAATAGAATGGTTCTCTGCAAGAAGCAAGAATAATGTAATAAAAGTTGCTAAGACTCAAGGTCTCTTTTGATAACAGACAATGAATAAGCTATGTATTCAGAACATTGCTTGTATTGAAAAAAGACACGTCTCAAAAGTCACGCCACTAATATGTCCTGCCCCTAAATCACGCCTTTAATCAAAGCTACGCCCAAGACACACCTAGTATACGCCCAGGACACGCCTATGTTACGCCTCTAACCAATATCTTTTTTTATTCTGTATAAAAACCATTACCCTATGAGTAATAAATTGAGACAAAGGATTTGAAACCTGGCGTGCGTTACGTTTCATTTTGTTCGTTTCCCAGGCCTGATAAGGTTCATCAAAGATCGAAGATAACAGTTGCAGGGCGTGAAAGCTTCCTGGGAAGTCTGCTGCAAACAGGTGCAGATAGTGTATCCAGTCACAAGGCTTCAGTGTACCTGGCAGAGGAAAGGTTCCTCTCGGTTCTGGAGCGTGGGTGAAGGAATAACGGATTTTCCTTTCAATGTCCTAATCATTACAACGGTTCTTCCTTATTTCTATTTATTGTGCTTCCTTTTCACACCTGAAATCCGGAAGGTTCATTAACAAAAATGCTTTTAGGATACTTATAAATCTTAAATTTAGAACTGATGATTATCATTTTATATCTTTGATGCTGTTTTTTTTTTCCAAACGGTTTTTATTAGGCATATTCATTTATACATACATTGGGTTACATTACATTTCTGGCCTAATACAAATAGGTATTCCTTGTTCGGTTGGGGGGGGGGGGAGAAAGCACACTCAGGGCCACTTTATGGTCCATGAGGCGTAGAGAAAGAGAGAAAAAGTATGGTGAGAGAGAGGGGGGTGGGGAGTTGGGGAGGGGAGGGGGGGGAGAGTGGTCATCCCTCCCCTTGTCCGGCCGCTCCGCTTCTAATCTCCTCCAATCCTTTACTGTTTCTGTTATGGTGCAAGGGATTCTATTCTGAGTCTTTCTAGTGAATTATCCAGGGTTCCCAGATTTTATAAAACCCTTCGGTAGATCGTTTTAGAAAAGCCGTAAGTTTTTCCATCCTCATTACCTCATTGAGTCTATTTTTCACCTGTTGTTTTGTGGGGGGCGCTTTCTTCTTCCAGGAGTATGCTACCGAGCATCTTGCTGCTGTCAGAATAAAGGAGATTAATTTCCATACTGGCCGATCGATCTCCTCTATCGGTCTGCCCAGTATGACGGTCAGTGGATCCATAGGGATTGTGAGACCTGTGATCTCTTTTATTAAATCTTGTATTATAAGCCAGTATTTTTGAATCTTTGGACATAGCCACCAGATATGGGCCATGTCCCGTCTATGTCCACAGCCTCTCCATCATAGGTCCGATGCCAGAGGGTAGATTTGCTTTAGTCTCACTGGGGTAAGATACCAGTGATACATTATTTTGTAAACATTCTCCTTCACCGTGGTACATATGGATGTTCCTGAGGCCGCATCCTATATGTCTTCCTAGTCCTCCCGGTCTATAACTATGTTCAATTCCGCTGCCCACTTGAGCTTATAGTCGTGTGCGGTTGAATTAGCCGGATTCAACCACGCCAGCATATATTTGCGTTATTAGACCTTTTTGATGTGCTCCGTCCTGACACAGTTTCTCGAATTTTTTGGGAGGGGGAAATTTCAACGTTGGGGACATTTTTTGTAGGAAGTGTCGAATTTAGAGAAATTTGAATGTATCTAGGTGAAGTACCTTCAATTTGGTGCGTAATTCTTGGAGACTCAGGAACTGTCCGTCGCTAGGCAGATCCGCGATCACCCTGACCCCCAATGATTTGAATATGTCGAATTGTTTAGTCTCGCATCCTGGGGGGAATTTTGGATTGTTGAATAGTGGGGTTAGCTGTGAACTGAGGGAGGAGAGCTGGTATTTAATTTTAGTTTTTGTCCATATATCCCATGTGTGTCTCATCACTCCCAGTTCAAATTTAGGCGCCATATCAGTGCCCCTGTCATCGCACCAAAGATAAGCTGGCAGAGAAGGTGTTCTGGAGTATTGAACCGCCGGTGAGTCGACTGTGCCTGCATTGAGAGCGAAGTACTCCCTAAGAGCTGCTTTAATTTCTTTTTCTACTGCCTGGTGGTTCAGTAGGGAGTCGTTCAGCTTCCAAGTGTAGGAGGTCAATTTTTGAAATGGAGTTGACAGAGTGATTGTGATAGGGGCATGATCTGACCACGTAATGGGGCCTACTTCCGAATTGGTGGAGGCTTCGAGAACATTTTTGGTAGCAAAAAAATAGTCTATACGAGAGTATGATTGGTGTGGCGCCGAATAAAATGTGTACAGTAGTCTCTTTAGCCCTGGTGTCGGATTCTCCAAATGTCCATTAAGGAGTAGTCCCTAGTAATCGCTTTAAATTGTCTCTCCATTTTCTGGGAGGATGCGCTTTGTGAGCGATTCAGAGTTGAGACTCTGTCCTCAGTGGAGTTTATCACCACATTAAAGTCCCCACCTATAATCAAAGAGGATAGGTAGTTAGGATCAATCTTCTCTAGTATTGTTTTTAGGAATTCTGTTTGATTTTCATTTGGCGCATAGATGTTGACCAGGGCGATTGTCGTACCCGCGAGTGAGCCATATACCATTAGAAATCTACCCTCTGGGTCTGAAGTCGTTTTGGTAATATTGAATGAGGTTCCTTGTCTGAGTAGAATAGGTACTCCGTGCTTTTTACTGTTAAATGATGAGAAGAAACCCGTCGGGAATACATTGCTAATTAATTTGGGCAGCTCTTGAGATGCAAAGTGCGTCTCCTGGAGGAAGATGATATCTCCCTTAGACCTTTTCAGCTCCTAGAGCGCTAGTCTTCTTTTTCTATTATTGTTCAAACCTTTCACATTCAGTGAAACCAGTTTGATTGCTGATTGACTAGCCATTTGGGTGCTGGAGTGTTGTCACTATTGGGATCGCGCCCTTCCCACCAGGTGGATCCTTATATTGTAGATCAAAGATCGTTTTTATCTCCTCTGGGGGTCGTTTTCTGTATGTGCGGTTCAGGTTGGCTGACGAGGGGTTGGGGTGGTGGGAGTGGGAGTGGGAAGGGGTGAGGGGAGGGTAGGGGAGAGGGGGGAGGAGGGGGGAGGGGTGAGGGGAGGGAGGAGGCGGAAGAGGTGGGGGGGAGGGATACGTATCTTCTGTTATGGGATCTATGTCCCTTATGTATCTAGCTTAGATATCGGCTCTTCTAAGCATTTCCCTGCGGATTGGATCTTGGCACTTATTCTCACTGGTAGAACACTTATGAAATATTAGAGAACATGAGAAAACAGTCCCATTTTCACATTAACATATTATCAACTTCAACAAATAATACTCGGTGGTAACATCAGCGGGGAAGTGGGCAAACAGGGATGTCAGTGTTAACTTATGCGCTGATGCTCCTTCAAACGTGGGAAGGGAAAGAGAACTGATCCCGTTATCCAAACTGTGTCCCGGTCCCTGGGTATTTATACACGGCAGCCGCCGGGCTCAACCCTCTAGTCTGCGGGGTCTCTGTTATGCGGCCTCCTTCCGTAGGGGAGGGAAGGGGGGGTTGGTTTACTCACAGTTTGAGGATTCCTTAATCGGTTGTGGGGTCCCATTCCCTTTCTGGGCTCTCTTTGCTCGCTTAACCCGCCCCCCTTGAAAAACAAGCCTGGAGGCTTCTGCATATGCATGGGCCCACGCAGTCTTCTCTGCAGCGTACAGATCCCCCCCGGCTGCTACTATGCATAAACCCAAAGGCATCGTTCTTACAGAAACATGGCTAACCCCTAATACCCCTGATGCAAATATCACCATTCAGGGATACTCCATTTCTAGGAGAGATAGGTCAAAGAGAGGAGGAGGAGTGTTATTTTATATTGCAGACACTTTACAATTTACACTGTTAAATTGCCCCCCAAGCCCACCCTCTTTTGAAATTCTAGTTGACAAAATCTGCCTCCCCTTTTCTAAGCCCATCTTGCTCGCTGGCGTCTACCGCCCCCCTAAAGCCCCTCTACAATCCCTGACTGATATCACCCAGTTTCTTGGCTCCATTTCCTCTCTGAATGAGAAGAGTGAGCTGCTAGTTCTTGGGGATTTCAACTTCAATTGGCTTGACCCTAAAAACCACAAAATCCAGATTCAACTCAAGTCACTTAACCTATCGCAACTCATTTCCCAACCCACACGGACAAACCTGAAATCGCATAACCATTCCTTGCTAGACTGGATTCTCTCCTCAAACCCCAGCAGAATCCAATCCTCTGGCATCCTTCCTGATATTTTCAGTGACCATGCAATAGTGTACTGTGTAAGGAAAATTAATTCTCCCCATTCGAGCCCTAGAGTTCTCCTCATCAGAACATTTAAGAACTTTAACCCACAACAGTTTCTGGATGACCTTACCAACTGCCCATGGCACAGAATCGATTTAATTCCCGACCCTGACTCTGCGCTCGACTATTTCCAATCCGAGTTCTTAAAACTCTGCGATACCCATGCTCCACTACGCAAAATAAGGGTACGGGGGGCCCACCTTCCATGGGTTACACCTGACCTTATAGCACTCTACCAGTTCAGGGATGCCTTATGGAAAAGCTACAAAGTAACTTGCACCACCAAGGATCTCAATCACTACAGATGCATGCGGAATATATGCACAAGGCAAACAAGGCACGCAAAAGCATAATATTACTCTGACAATCTCCACCAAAATACATCAAACCCAGCTAACTTCTGGAAGGTTATCAACAATATATTCCAGCCTCCTAACCATCAACAACCAAGTAACATCACTAAGGGTGATATTACTCTGACAAACCCCACTGACATTGCAAATGCATTCAATGATTACTTTGTGGGGTGCGCCACTAATTTATTAGTGAAACGCAGCCGAAACTACAAATCTGAATCTCACCCTGGGAGTATCCCTACAGTCCCACCCCTTCCCAACACTGCCCACAAATTTCAATTTGGCCCAGTATCTGAAGAGGAGATTACACAAGCGCTCCTCAAACTAAAACTAAGCAGCCAATGCGGACCTGACTTACTACAATCTAGGTTCCTAGGACTTGGTGCCCCAGCCATTGCCAAACCAATTGCTTCCATAGTCAACTCTATCCTGTCTGCAGGTCATATCCCTAAGACATGGAAAATTGCCAGAGTTGTCCCAATCTTCAAAAGTGGGGACAAAAACATTGTCTCAAACTACAGACCAATCTCCCTTCTCCCAATTCTATCCAAAGTAATGGAAAAATGTGTCCACTCCCAATTAAGCGATTTCTACACCAAGACAAATTTCCCTAGCCAATTCCAATCTGGCTTTCGTCCCAAGCACTCCACCGTAAGTAGTTAATTCTACGAAACTAGTTGGATGTAACATTCTATTGCCTTATATCTGCTTACATTGGCCTTTGTCTATGTATTGGCCTGTCCTGTTTTTATTTCATCCTGTGTGCTGTTTTGGACACTTGTGGGAGATTTTGTAAGACTGTTCAAACTTCCCTATTGAATCCACCACTGCTGTGTAGACAGTGACGTCATTACACAGCGTCCCGCGACGGAGCGGCATCGTGGCACGCTGAGGGCACCCCAGCAAGCTGCGTTTTAACCTCTGTGCAGAGGATACACCTGCCGAGGTACAGGAGCAGCTTCATATCGGCCAGGAAGCAGGAGCGATTTCACCGAGCCCCAGTACCAGCTGCTGAACCTGGCTGCATGAAGGGAAATCCCCTTGGGAGTGAAAAGACTGACGTCCTGCCCCAGAATCAACTGAGCTGCAGCAGCAGAGGGAAGCAAGCACCCGATTCTACAGTTAACAGCTGCCGAGTGGTAAACAGTGTGATACACACTACATGCCTTTTACCAACTTTTTTCATGTACGCAGATATATTACCCCCTTTTTAATTCTATAATATATTGTTGAATTTGCTTCACTATTTGGCGTTGTGCGCTGTTTTCTTTTGTTTCCATTCTCTTAGTATGTGTGGGGTGCTGAGCCACCCCTGCGTTTACAGCTGCAGACGCCATTATCCCCAACACGGTTATGTGGCACTTATTATTTAATGTATAATTATCTCACTGTGGGAGTTGTGGTTTAATTTTTTATTAATTTTTTATCACTAAATTGATGGTATAGTCACTGCACTGTATATATTTATACATTTAAACTTTATAGGTAGTAGCGCACAGTTTTGTTTTTTGTGTTTACTCCACCGTAACTACCCTGCTAAAAGTTTGCAATGAAATCCAGTGTGGAATGGAATGGGGACAACTCACTGGTACAGTATTCCTAGATTTTGCAAAGGCTTTTGACACAGTTGATCATGCTATCCTGCTTAACAAACTCCAGAGCTCTGGAATAGGGAAGCATGCTTTAAACTGGTTTCAGTCCTACCTATCAGGTAGATCCCAACATGTGTCCATCTCAGGCTCTAACTCGAACCCCCTGGATATCACTTGTGGTGTCCCGCAAGGCTCTGTTCTGGGGCCCCTACTCTTCTCAGTGTTCATTAATGATCTTCCCACAGCTTGTATGGAAGCCTCAATACACATGTATGCAGACGACACAATTCTATATGCACACAGCCATAGCCTCTCTGACCTTCAATACATACTTCAGTCTGACTTTTTGAGACTCGAAAACTGGATTTCCCAAAACAAACTGTTTTTAAACACTGACAAGACTGTAACAATGGTATTTGGGACCAACACTAAATTTTTAAAGCTTCCAGCAACTGAGCTCCAGATTAGAACCAACGCCAACACCACCCTAACTCCTGTCACTAGTTTTAAATACCTGGGCTTATGGTTTGACACCCACTTAACATTTGGGATGCACATTGATACCCTGAAAACCAAGACCTATGCCAAACTAGGGGTACTTTACAGGAACAAATCCTCCCTAAGTCTCCTGGTCAGAAAGCGTATCGCACAGCAGATGCTAATGCCAATTATTGACTATTGGGACGTAGTATATGGCTCGGCACCTCAAACCCACCTTAGCAAACTTGACACCCTCTACAATTCAATTTGTCGTTTTGTTCTCCAATGCAGCTACAACACACATCACAGCGAATTGCTCAAAGAACTAGATTGGTCATCACTAGAGTCTAGGCGCAAAGTTCACCTTTCCTGTCTTGCCTTTAAATTCTTCATTGGCAAGCTACCCAGCTACCTGAACAAGCTCCTCACCCCTACCACTTGCAGCACTCATCACCTGAGATCAGACTCCAAAAGACTGTTCATGGTCCCAAGGCTCAACAAAGTATCCGGCTGTTCCTCCTTCTCATACCTAGCACCCCATAACTGGAACAACCTACCAGAGACTCTCACATCCATCACCAGTTTAAGTTCTTTCAAATCTAAGGCTGTCTCACACTTTAACCTGGTCTGTAATTGTTTCATGCGCCCATAATATATATTTCTTTAACTGTGCACACAATGTTTTGTATATAATGTATACCCTGTTCATTTATGAAACTGTATTTGTAACCATATATTATTTGTCTTACTCTATGCCCATGACATACTTGAAAATGAGAGGTAACTCTCAATGTATTACTTCCTGGTAAAATATTTTATAAATAAATAAATACTCGCTCCCCTGGCCGCCCAGCCTGGGCCTCAGGCGAGCAGGGCTTTATATGGCCGGCCTGTTGCAGGACATCTGGGCCTGGAAGGCCGCGGTGACGGTCCGTTGCTGAGGAAGCCGCAAGACGCAGGACAACCAGGGCTGGTGTGCCCCAACCGAGGTACCGTCCCCTCCTGCTCCACTGTCGTCGCAATCCAGAGGTGAGTCAATCAGTGTGTCAAGGATTGGACTTCGTCTGAAGTGGATCCCAGTGGCAGGAACAGCAGGGAGCGAAATAGGGGTCACAAGCAGAGATCAGAGGCAGGCGGCAGGTAGCGAAGTCAGGAAACAAGCAGGGGTCCAAGGCAGGCGGCAGGTAGCGAAGTCAGGAAACAAGCAGAGGTCGGCAACGAGGAAACTGGAACAGGATGATAGCAATAGCTAGGACAGCAGTAAACACAGGAACCTTGCAGGAGCTAGGAACCAGTATAAACAGGCAAAGGAGGAACAGGAAAGGGAGGTTTATATAGGCAGGCTGAGAGGTGGAGCACAGGTGCAGAGGTGTCAGGTATCAGAGTCTGGAATGTTCCTTAGTTTAGCAGCAGCAATCCCGGTGGACAAGTATAGGTACTGCAGGCTAGAACAAGACATTGAGAGTGGCAGCAGTCCCGGTGGCCAAGCATGGGTACAGCAGGCTAGAGAATATGACATTACTCCCCCCTCCCAAGAGCGTTCTCCAGACGATCCTTGCTAGGCTTGTCTGGATATCGTCAGTGGAAAGATTTGACTAGTTGCGGAGCATGTACAAAATCTTTGGGTTCCCAAGACCTCTCCTCTGGGCCATAGCCCCCCCAGTGAATCAGGTACTGTAGTTCCCTCGGTGTAACCTGGAATCCAAAATTCTTTCCACAATGAATTCCTCTTCGTTATCCACGAGGACGGGTTCAGAGGGAGGAAGTCTCCGTCCAGGAAACGGGTTCTCACGGAAAGGTTTCAGCAGAGAAGAATGAAACACAGGGTGTATTTTGATGGTCTCAGGAAGCTCTAATCTGAAGGACACTGGATTTATTAGTGCTGAGATGCGAAATGGCCCGATGTATTTTTGGCCCAATTTAATGGTTGGAACCTTTAGACGTAGATTTTTTGTAGAAAGCCAGACTTTATCCCCAACTTGAAATTCTGGGGAGGGTCTGCGGTGTTGGTCTGCTGCTCTTTTGTACTTTACTTGAGTCTCACGAAGTGTCTCTTTGAGGGTCTCCTGGATGTCTCGCAGAGTCTCCAGTTTCTCTGTAACTGCCGGAACGGGGCCCGAAGATGGAAAACAAGGAATAAAGGTTGGATGAAATCCATAATTTGAGAAAAAGGGGCTCTTCTGAGTCGATGAATGATGTGAGTTGTTGTAAGAAAACTCAGCTAATGGTAGGAAATCAATCCAGTCATCCTGGAGATGACAAACAAAACATCGTAAGTATTGTTCCAAAGTCTGATTGGTCCTTTCTGTCTGGCCATTGGATTGTGGATGATAGCCAGACGATAAATTTAAACGAGTTCCTAGAGAGGAACAGAAGGTCCTCCAAAATTTTGAAGTGAATTGTACCCCTCTATCGGATATGATCTCATCAGGAGCCCCGTGAAGCCGAAACACCTCTTTCACAATCAACTTGGCTGTCTGATCTGCAGAAGGAAGATTCTGTGCTGCAATGAAGTGAGCCATATTTGTAAGTCGATCCACCACTACCAGGATGGTATTATGTCCATTTGATCGGGGCAGGTCAACAATAAAATCCATTGATATGGACCCCCAAGGACGAGTTGGAACTGGAAGAGGCTGCAGTAAACCCACAGGTGATGCTCGAGGGGTCTTGGTCCTAGCACATGTCTCACAGGAGAGGACATAGTCTTTAAAATCTTGTGCTAATTTAGGCCACCAAAAAGAGCGAGACAACAGTTCCTGTGTCTTGAGGACACCTGGGTGACCAGCGGGTCGGGAGTTGTGCATTAATTGGAGCACCTCTAATCTTACCTCCTTAGGGACGAACAGACGATCCTTACAGTTCCAGAGACCATCACATAGAAATAGTTCTGCTTCCGGAGGAGGGTTTTTAAGAAAAGAGTCATTTGAGTAGGCTCCCTTTATTCGTGTGAGGAGATCGGCAGAGAATGTGACACCCAAAAAATTTATTTTTGGAAGAATAGTTTCTTCTTGCTCTTTGTCTGAACTAGGATTAGGAAAGGACCATGACAAGGCGTCGGCTTTCCCATTCTTGGAGCCAGGGCGGTATGAAATGTGGAACTGAAATCTTGCAAAGAAGAGAGCCCACCTCGCTTGTCGCGCAGACAGTCTCTTTGCGGATCGAATGAATTCTAAGTTCCTGTGATCCGTAAAGACCGTAATTGGATGATTGGCCCCCTCCAGTAGATGTCTCCACTCATAGAATGCAGCTTTTATAGCCAAGAGTTCTTTGTTTCCGATGTCATAATTTCGTTCAGCTGTTGACATTTGGTATGAATAAAAGGCACATGGATGAAGGAGCATCTTGGGTCCAATTCTTTGTGACAGAATGGCACCAACAGCGGAGTCGGATGCATCCACTTCCAAGATGAATGGTAATTCTGGATTTGGATGGATGAGGATAGGGGCAGATGTGAAGAGTGACTTCAATTGTTCGAATGCCGCATCCGCTTTAGGAGACCATTTGAAGGGGAATTCTTTCCGTGTGAGTTGGGTGATTGGGCAATAATGCCAGAGAAAATTTTAATAAAACGTCTATAGAAATTGGCAAAACCCACAAATCTCTGAATGTCCTTTTCATTTCGAGGGATTGGCCATTCCACCACGGCTTCAATCTTGCCTGGGTCCATACTCAAACCCTCGGGAGAGATGATGTAACCGAGAAATTGCATGCTGGTCTTTTCAAATTCGCATTTTTCTAACTTGATGTACAATTTGTACTTACGGAGACGCTCAAGGACAATTCGGACATGTCTCTGGTGATCCATGATGTTATCTGAGAAGACAAGGATGTCATCCAGGTATGCCACTACAAATTGGTCCAATAACTCTCGGAGGACATCATTAATTAAATGCTGGAAGGTAGCAGGGGCATTACAGAGTCCAAAAGGCATCACCAGATATTCATAGTGCCCATAACGGGTTCGGAAGGCTGCTTTCCATTCTTCACCAGGTCGAATGCGGACCAAATTATACGCTCCTCTGAGATCTAATTTGGTGAAGATTTTGGCTGACCGAATTCTTTCCAATAGTTCAGGAATCAGAGGTAATGGGTACCTGTTCTTCACCGTAATCTTATTTAGTTCCCGATAGTCAATGCAGGGGCGTAGAGAACCGTCTTTCTTTCCCACGAAGAAGAGCGCAGCGCCTGCTGGAGAAGTAGAGGGTCGGATAAAACCCTTTGATAGGTTCTCTTGTAGGTAGTCATCGAGGACCTTCAATTCCGGTTCTGAGTGGGAATAGATTCTTCCAAACGGAATGGCAGCACTCGGTAATAATTCAATGGGACAGTCATAAGAGCGATGTGGGGGAAGTGTATCTGCGTTCTTCTTGTCACACACATCTAAAAACTCAGAGTAAGGAGCCGGCAGAAGATTTTCTTGAGACGAGGAAATCTTATGTATTCGTACACACTCTGGTATAGGAGTTTTAGGTAGACAGGCTAGCTGACAGTGCTCCAAGGGAAACGTGAGGGTCTTTGTCTTCCAGTCAATTAGTGGGTTATGGATCATGAGCCATGGAATTCCCAGAATCACTGGAAACAAAGGTGATGGAATGAGACCAAAAGAAATCTTCTCCTGGTGATTGGGCTCCATGATTAGTGTTAAGTTACTGGTTTCATGGGTAACAGGTCTAGAGCTCAAGGGAGAACCGTCAACGACTTCCATCCTTTCTGGCGATTCCTTGGCTACAAATGATACCGAATTGTTCTTGGTGAATTCTATGTCCATAAAATTCCCTGCCGCCCCTGAGTCGACCATTACTGTGGTTGAAAAACGATGTGTTCCTTCCTCGATTATAATAGGAACCAGGAGGTGAGGGTGTAGCGAAGGAGGGTTATCTTTCCCTTGAGAAGCAGAGAAAACAGTCTTTGAAATAGCGTGCAGCTGATTACTCCTAGGGCTCTGGAAAGAAGACCGCCTGGACTTGTTTGGGCAATCAGCGAGATAGTGCCCATCATTTCCGCAATATACTGTAAACAGAGATCTTCTGTTCGGCGTCTATTCCTTTCCCCGGTTGAGATGGGTCCCCGCAGTGTATTTACTTGCATCGGCTCCTCCTCAGTCTCCCTAGAACGTCTTGGGGTACTGACATCTCTAAACCCGGGGTTGCTTGGCATGAACCCCTGTCTCTCCAATCGTCTTTCCGTAAGCCTGCGATCAATTTGGATGCATAAACTGACAAAGTCCTGAAATCTCTCTGGGGGCTCCACCCGGGCTAGTTCATCTTTAACTTGCTCCGAGAGACCCTGCCGAAAATGATATTTCTGAGCGGCCTCATTCCAATCAGTATCGTTAACTCATCTGCGGAATTCAGCGGCGTATTCAGCTGCAGAGCGTCTTCCTTGACGAAGATTGTTCAGAGTTGCCTCAGCGGTTGCACTACGATTTGGGTCATCAAAAATAAGACTCATGGCATCGATGAACTCCTCCAGGTCCCTTAGTAGTGGGCTATCTTGTTCTAACATAGGGGAGACCCAAGCAAGGGCTTCATCCTTGAGCAGGGTTATGATCAGTCCAACCTGGGCTTCTTCGGTATGATAAATGATGCCTGAAGCTTGAACACAAGTCTGCATTCATTAAGGAAATTCCGGAAAGATTGTTTTTTCCCCCCAAATTTTTCCGGAAGGGATATACGGGGTGCGGTTTGCACAGGCACAGTGTTTTGACCAGACAAGGTGATTAAGGCTGCACTTAGTTCACGATTCTCAGCTTCCTCGGTGGCGGCTTGTTCTTCCAAGCGGCCAAGATGATTAAACACGTGACTTTGTTGTTCCTGGTAACCAACAATGATATGTTTTAAGTCATGGAGTATCTGAGCCTGAGCCGGGTCGGTTCCAGCGGAATCCATGGTAGGGCCTGTTCATTCTGTCAAGGATTGGACTTCGGCTGAAGTGGATCCCAGTGGCAGGAACAGCAGGGAGCGAAGTAGGGGTCACAAGCAGAGATCAGAGGCAGGCGGCAGGTAGCGAAGTCAGGAAAAAAGCAGGGGTCCAAGGCAGGCGGCAGGTAGCGAAGTCAGGAAACAAGCAGAGGTCGGCAACGAGGAAACTGGAACAGGATGATAGCAATAGCTAGGACAGCAGTTAACACAGGAACCTTGCAGGAGCTAGGAACCAGTATAAACAGGCAAGGAGGAACAGGAAAGGGAGGTTTATATAGGCAGGCTGAGAGGTGGAGCACAGTTGCAGAGGTTTCAGGTATCAGAGTCTGGAATGTTCCTTAGTTTAGCAGCAGCAATCCCGGTGGACAAGTATAGGTACTGCAGGCTAGAACAAGACATTGAGAGTGGCAGCAGTCCCGGTGGCCAAGCATGGGTACAGCAGGATAGAGAATATGACACAGCGTGGGAACCGGGTGTCGGAGGTCAGTTTGCCACTAGCTCATTTATTTATGGTGGAGCGTTGATGCACCGCTCTTTTTGTGGTGTCTGCAGGGCTGCCATCTGCGTCCCCTCCTTGCATGGCTGTCTGGGTTGAGTTAGGCAGCCATGCAGCTGGGGGAGATAGGCCCAGCGCTCGGGCGAAAGGGAGCATATCCTCTGGTCATTGGATGGTGAGAAACTTGCCTCCATTATTTGCGGTAAGTTTAAATGGGAAGCCCCACCTGTATTTCACCTCATTTTCACGGGAAACACAGTGAGGGGCTTCATCTCCCTTCTCCGGTTGACCGTGATGCAAGATAGATCGTTGAATATCTGTATGGCCTCTTCTTGGAAGGTAATTGATAAGCAGCTTCTGCATGCTATGATGATCTTCTTTTTCGTCGTGTAGCTGTGCATTCTGACTATTATGTCACGTCTTCGGCCTGGATCTTCCGATCGCGGGCCCAGGGCTCTGTGGGCTCTGTCAATTTCGAGATCTTTTTCCTCTATAGACGCAAATATAGATGTGAAGAGTTCCATGAGGTAAGGTCTGATTTGACCCGGGAGAACCGTTTCAGGGACATTGCGGATGTGCAAGTTCTGCCTCCTGTCCCGGTTCTCCTGGTCCTCTTGGCCCTCTTTTAGCAATAGGATTTCCTCTCCAAGGCTGACGATTTCCTCCTCGGCCTCCATCTGTCGTGCGAGGGATTCTGCCATCTTTCCCTCCAAGCCTGTTGTGCGTTCCGTGAGGCCCTGCATGTCTTGTTTTAGCTCCGCTGCCACTGCCCTGAGATCCGCTTGAAGTGAGGCCTGTAATTTCGTGTGCATGGACGCCATTAGGTCCTCCATGTAGGCTCTGGTTACAGATTCCTCCGGTGCAGCTGTCTCTTTGGGCCGTGTTGATTTGCTATGCGGGGCCTGTGGGCCGCGTGCTCCGGCGCGATCTTGGGCTTCTGCAGAGTCCACTGGGCTTTTCTGCGGGGGTGAAAAATACTTGGTAACCTTTTGATTTGCTGCTTTTTTCTGTTGTTTGGACATTCTCTCTGTGTTTCTCTTGCTGGGGAGCCGAAATTCGGTCGGGGAATGTTGGCGGGAGAGCATTATATTTATGTTTTATTCTGTTGGGTCCGCGGAGCTCTTTCCCTACATCACCATACCTGATGACATAACCGGAAACCCCTCTTTAAAACATTTTTAATGGGGCAAAGTCATTTAATCTTGTCAGTGTCTGCTGTGTCGCTCTTCTGCATGCGAGCCACTTTATTGCATCTATGCTTGGGTTTTCAGGGGTTATGCGGACATTGCCTAGTGGCCGGGGCATGTGTATCTGCTTTTGTTTTTTATTCTCCTGCCTCAGCAGCCCCTGGGCTAGGATTAGGCTGATTTTTTATGTTGTGGTGTTTATTTATTTATTTATGTTCCTGGGGGGAGATGTGCCTTTAAATCCAACCTGCGGTGGCCATCTTGGATTTGGCCGACACGCAGGCTGAAACGCAGGGAGCCAGAAAGCTCAGATCCAGGCAGCAGCTGTTCTCAGCCCCTCTCCTCGCAGCGAAGGTGCAGACAAGTGGAAGGCAGCACAGAAAGGTAGGGGGGGATAGCGGGAAGGCGCGCAGATCGAGCTTACTGCCGGCTGGGAGAGGTAAGCGCGGCGTGCAGCTACAGCGCCATGGCGGCCATTTTGGTTAGCCTCCAGCCACACCAGAGCCCCGCGCCGCCACCGCAGGCCCCACCAGCAGCCTCAGTCCCCCTCCCCTCACAGTGTGGATGCCGGGAGGTGACCTCTTGGGATTTTTATTGAGCCAGGCAGCTTACCCCCACTCCTTTGCTGTTCTAGATGGGTTGCCCTCTACTTCGGTTCCCCACTTCTCGGCCTTCTGTGGGTATCAGCACTAGGCAGCCATTTTGCAAGTCACGGCTGTACTTGCGGGGCTCTCTCTTATTTGCCAGCAAACATCAATTTGACCCTGGATCAATTACTGTGGGTCCTACTCTTAGGGAGAGTGGGTTTTCCTCCACTTGTAAATATATATTTAGGGGTTTTTCCCTCGCTTTTTCTCCCTTTAAGTTCTCTTTTTTGGAACTTTTATGTCTTGGCCACGCCCCCCCCCCCTGTTCTCCTCTTTGATCCCACATCTCTATGCAGATATCCTGGCTACTTATTGGAATACCAGACTGACTGTATAGAGATGGATACACATTTTAAAAGTACATCTTTTTTATTCTAACCTTGGCTCGGGAATGCAACTGTTACACTAAGCATGGCAGGTGGGAAATTCCATATTCTAAAGGGAAGATATTAGGGGGACAATATGCAGACGCGTAGAATGGGGGGACAACCGTTAACTTTGCCCCCGACCTTATAAATATGTTTTAAGCACATTTCCACCTAAATATCTTCCCTTAAACTCCCACTCCCGTAGTCCCAGGTGTATTACAAGACATTAAAGGTTATTATGCACACAGTATCCCCGGTTTATGGTGCTTCTAAGGTACCAGGGACCCATGGTTTTCAGGTGTAACCAGTCGGGCTTCACCTTAATTATGAAGACTGGCTACCCCTACCGACACAACGGGGTTCATATTTTATATGTGATAGAGTGACAGTCTGGCTCCAGATTACCAGTCTTAATCTGTCCTGTGTTTTAAATCTTACTCCATCACTCCGACAGAAAGGAATCTGCAGTGAGATCTGTTTCGGATTACAGATTATAGTCCCAAACTGATGGTATTAAACCCAGAAAATGGGCAACCAGGAAGGTTCCTTAATAGTTACAATTTCATCCAAACAAAAGACATGGAAAGGTTATGGAGCACCAACACACAGGGGATATTAGGCACACGGGGAAATCTGGGTGTCTTATTTGCAGTCCTTGCTGTGGAAGACTGGAAGATAACACGAGGATCAAGTCATCAGACAGGACAAAGCAGTTCAAGAACACCTGATACACGAGTAGCACCGTAGATATTACTAGACATGATACATAAAGCTTGGCCCCCTGCAGAAGCACTTACCAAAATGCCCTCCTCCTGTCTCTGTACGTTCCACCTACATACCAATTCGATTGTAAGCTCCTCGGAGCAGGGACTCCTCCTCCTACAGTAAATGATACATTTATGTCTGAAGCACTTATTCCCATGACCTGTTATTTATATTATCTGTTATTTATTTGATTACCACGTGTATTACTACTGTGAAGCGCTATGTACATCAATGGAGCTATACAAATAAAGACATACAATACAATAAAGAGTATTTATTCTGGCAAGCACAACACAAAACACAGATCGGAGCTTGTAACGTACGTGCTCACCACAAACCTGGACCGGACCGCGGGGCTGAGGTGGGGATAGATATACACCGACCTTAGACCACGAAGCCTGATCCGGGTTGCGAATTCCGTGGTCGTACGTAGCAGGGCCGGGACTGGAGAAGGCAGGATAATCCGTGGACAAGCCGGGTCAGGATAGGAGAAGGCTGGGTAAACGATATCCATGCTGGGGTTCGGCAACAGGACACTTGGGCGAAGGTGCTTCAACGAAGACAGGAACGGGAATGGGGAATCCAGTGCGTCAGCACAAAACAGCACCCCCTAGCTGGGTACAGCTGTGAGTAGTGGAGACCACTTGGAGCAGGAGATTGCAGCAGGTATCAGGAATAACGATGCAGGCCTCTGCAATGGAGAGTATGCAGCAGGTAACAGGAAGCACTGGTGCAGGCCTCTGCAGGACTGGAAGCAGGGCACAGGTACTGCAGACAGGACAAGAAACACTGAGGCTTCAGTGTAACCGCGGCCGCGCGGTGGGGTCTGCCAGTAACTGAGAACTATGACAAGAAAGCCAGGCAGGCCAAACACAGGCTGTGGCAAACACAGTTACTAAAGAAAGTCTATGTCCAGCAACTTCCTGGTGGGCGGGGCAGGAGTTAAATAGAACAGACAGCCAATCAGACAGAGCTGCATAGGAGGCAGCAAGAAGCAGGCTGCAGCCTAATTGCAAAAGCAGGTGATTCTTGATTGCAGGTTAAAGGGAGAGTTTCCTAGAAGCTGCAAGGTTCTGTAAGGACAAGGTTTCAGCAAAACCCAGGGGCGGATTCCTTATAGAGCTATACTCATTAATACAGGGGCATAGGATGGGAATTCTTTCTGACTAGGTGCTAGATGCCACATTAAAGGTTTACCCAAGGTTTGCTTCCACACTCAGTTGGGGTATGAACTGTCTACACCTCACTAGCGCACTTTGTGTTTGAGCACTTTCAAATAACCGGCTCAAAAGTTCTGTTCTCTGCTTCTGCGGCAACTCACAGTCCCATAGCACAAAAGCACATTTGAATCTCCCACTCTGTTAAGCTTCCAGCTTCGTTTTCATGTGTCACTGGCACTGGCTCAGAGCACACCGCTTAGTTAACTCCACATTAGGTTCAGTCTGAGACTTGGAATGCTGATCAGGTCCCTCTTAAATACAGTAGCTTTCCCACTGCCATAGGAAAGCATGGTAGACAGGACGGTGACCAATCACAGCACAGATGATGCACAGTGACCAATAAGGGTGCAAGAGCTCACCTGCATTGGCCAAAGACTGGAGGCATGGTGGAGTTGAGTTAAAAGGCTTAGAGGGAAATATAAATGGGCCAATAGGAGCAGTGACTACCAGCAGGAGCTCAGTAACGGCTTCCCCGGTTGGTAGGATATCTCCCACTGAGCCTGGCGCTGTAAAGTTGCATAAACAGCCAAATATTCTGCTTTCTGGTGGATGGCCCCCCGGCCCGATCTCCACCCCCAACCACTCTCTCCTATGTCCCCTGCACCTCTCCTCCCCCTCCAGTCTCAGCAATAGCCAATTGTCCAGACATGCAGGCTGCACAAAGGGTCTCTCAGCCCCCGATGTCCAGAGACCTTCGCTGTGCTTTTTTGTGGTTACAATGAAATGTTTATACTTCAGTACAGTTTATACACACAGAAATAAAGAATTTAAGTTTACAGGCTATCCAAGGGACTACCGGGCATATAAAAACAGGGTTGCTTGGTGGAACGGTGGCTGTATCAGCCCCAGAGAAGGGTGGACAGGGACTGGACTTTACTTTTAATATGCTGGTCCCTGGGCCTATTCTATCTATCAGACTATATGGGTAAGTACTTTGAGTTCACAAACCCTAAAGTTATGTGTATGAGTAGAATAAGGTAAGTGGTCTGCAATGTCCTTAATATGGTATCATTAATAGAATATTAAGAAATCCACATAATTATGTAGTGATGTGAAAAATGTTTCAAACAATGAGGTAGCTGTCAATATGATTTGTCAAAAGAAGCTAACAGCAAGTCCATTAAATGATGAAGCATTTGTTATCAAAAGGAAACATTATTTAAAAAATGTTAAAAAAAAGGTGTGCTGTGGCCCTTCCATCCCCAGCTTTGGCACAGGCACACAGGAAGCACCATCAGGAGAGGATGTGGAGCTTCTGTTTTTGTTTTCAGTTTTAAAAATTTGGCTCCTGGTTTGAGTCCTGACTCTGAGCCTTCCCAAAATTCAGTGCAAACAAACAGACTTCTCATGTGTGGAACCTGCTCCTTCTCCCCCACAACTCCAGAGACAACAGGGTCATGGACTGGGAGTTAGAAATCTGAGACCTACAGTAGTAGATCTCAAACAGGCCGAGTCTGATGCCACACACCAGACATTGAATCCCTTTGTGTGGCATTATGTGAGTGTTCAATGCGTGTACTGTGGGCACAGTGTTAGTAGTGGTGACGTAGTTGATGATGATGTGTGGACATGGGCCATCAGTGAGCATTTGAGACTGTACCACCCCCTGGTTTTTATAACAATTATAACCATCATGGTCAGACTCACAGCACGCTAATGCTCATCTCCCATTGTTGCACGTCCTCAACTACAGTACATGGCGATGGACAGATAGAATCATAGATTTGTCCACGCAGGAAAGAAGAAACTGATTCTCTCACAATCAAACATTAATCATGATTATGAAAGACGGCATTGGCGACTGACAAGTTAATTTATAGAAGGCAAGAAATATTTTCAGATAGAAAATGGAGAAAAAATTAGAATTACATATAAATCTTGAGGATAAAGGACATAGGCCATTAGACATTGGATATTAGATGTATGGACTCCCAGAGAGTCCTGGTATCTCAGGCACGAGAGAAGATCGGGGCAGAAACAGGTTCTTACATTTCTCTCTCCCATCCCAAGTGGTGGCGATTTAAAGTAGAAAAAAAAAAAAAAAATTGAAGATAGAATAACTGGGAAAATGATAGATTTTTGTTCATTATTCTTATTTATTAAATTTTTGGTGCAACATTCCAGTTGGCTGAGTGGCCTGCAGAAAATGAGGAGGAAAAAGTCTTGAAGGATTTAAGGGTAAACGAGCAGTGGTTTTAGAACTAGGACTGGACCGAACTCTGGAAGGGAGGAGACCAATAGGAAACCCGGACAGACTGAGGCAGAGCGTAGAGAGCATTGCAGCTCAATGGAACCAGGAATAGGGAATCCCATCATCTCAGGCCTGAGAAAAGACCAGAAACAGTTACTGTATACCGTGTGATCTACCGCTCAACCTAAATATTATATGCAAAGTATTACATAAAGGTGCGTATAGGGGAAAGAGACGTAAGCATTAACAAGGTAGATCCCCAGCAGGGGGTCTAAAAGGCCCGTAATTAACTGCACTCATGAATATTTCAGTAGTGGTTCTGTATCGGTCTAGAGATCCAAATATTCCCTCAATGGGCCTTCATAACGGAAAACTACAAACTAAATGTGAGACTCCTAATCCGGAAATCCCTCAAAACAGTAAAACTATATGTTAATTACATGAATAAAAATAGGTATCTCAGAAACAAAGTGAAAATTATATATAGTGAAAAAATTCAAGTAATGGGGAGGTCTAAAATCTCGGATGGGGAGATGACTATCTGGCTAATCAAGGGAGTGTATATAATATACAACACTAGCCAGAACGGAATCTGTACAGGGGTGTATACAGTGTTATCGTCTGTGCATACTATAGTCCAAATACCATACATATATACAATAATAGTTTCAGGTTAATCCACAGTAATATTATTGAATTTGTGTGGTACCAATTGCCACACAATGTATGTATACACTTCATCACACATGGATATGCCTCAGTATAGGATTCGCATCGCACAGATCCCCCTGAATACAGCTGTCAGTGTCTGAATATGCATAGGCTACCCTCTGCTGGCTACTAGTAGATATAGATTTATATTCAGTTCATACAAAGCCAGACATCAACATAGTGTAAGGTATACACCTACCCCATATTATGTCGTCTTGGGACACGTGATATGGGATGTAAACAAAGCAGAGAGATACACACATCATAACAGGGCCTATACCTCGGGAAGCAGGGGGTCCCCTGACCTAAAACCAATGCGGTTCTGCTCCGGAGACCCCTGGCACATCTACACTAGAGTCAAAACACACATATCAATAAACAATAATTCATTACCGAAGCGGCTATCCGCTATGTTAATGAAGCTGCATTAATGTCATTTTTATTAATAGTGTGCGGGTGTGTGTGTTGTGTATTGCAATGTTTATTGGGGGCAATTGTCCCCAATAAACATGCTATTATGCCTTAACCCCTTCATTGCTTTAGCGAATAGTCACTAAGGTAATGAAGCTGCTTTAATGTATTTTTATTAATAGTGTGCGGGAGCAGGGGGTCTCCTGAGCTGAACCGCAATGATTTCTGCCTCAGGGACCCCCTGCTTCCCGAGTTACAGGCCCCGGTATGGGGCTTCGGCTGCCATTGTCGCCGCCATTTTTATTGTGTCCACGTCGCGTGACGTGTGACATGTAAACACTGGGATACCGGCACCCGATGCCCCATACCGGGGCCTATAACTCGGGTTAAAACCTATTAGCTTTGGTGATATGCATATGCTTTTACCAGTTACAGGACATTACAAGCACCCCTTCAGGATTAATTTCTTATCTCAGAAAAATCTATAATACTTCTAGACTATGATCCCCGGGGCCTGCAGAAGAATCTAACCCAATGAGCAGGCAATCTACTTCTAGCAATGACTCCCTCCCCCTGCAGTCACATTGCAGACTTACCTTCTACATGGTGACATGAGGCTTCCTGCAGTACTGGCTGCCCTGTCCTGGGATAACAAGGATCAGGATCTGAATCATAGGGAGAAACAACACTGGTTATTGTGGGAGTTTGTCTCTGCATTAAAGGTGCAATCCACCTAGAATCAATGAGCTAAACACATAATATAGGAGAGCAGCCAATGACATGCACGTCCCAAAATATATCCCAAATCATCTCCATATCTATTGACTTCTAAACAATAGTATTACAGTGAGAACCTGTATCAGGGAGACTCTGTGGTTGTTGTTTTCTGTCTCGGGGATCCCCAGTTTGTCTGCTTGCTGTTAAATGGCTCCCCAGGGAGGGCAATGACATAATCTGCCATGCTGTTCTATCCCTGATATTGAGATCTTCCTAGTATTTACCTTGCACTCAGAGAGGCTCTACTTCCTGCAGTACTTCCAGCACGATGCTCAGCAGTAAGGGATGTGGTAGGGAAGAGGGGGAGAGACGGAGCTGGTTTTCCTGCAACACAGAAGAAGTCAAAATCAGAGCTCTCTTGATGGGACTTTAAAAGGTATCACAACCTCTGACAAATCGACACTTCTCCGGGAGTAACACAACTACTAGAAGGGACCTGATTATTACTTGATTGTTCTTTTTAGATAAGACATGTCAAAGAGGGGATCTGATTATTATCTACAAATATATCTAGAGGTCTGGATTCCCCTCCGGACTTGGATCTCTGTGCCCAAAACAAACCTAGTTTTCGATTACCACCCGGGCTCAGATCCTACAGCATTTACCTTCCTAGAAGACCGCCCCTCCCTTCTTTGTCAGCATCAGTAGGGGAAGGGAGAGTGGTACAAAGGGGCTTAGAGACAGACAGGCACAGAGAAGAGAACGGTGGCAGAGAGAGACAAAATGCAAAGGGGGCAGAGAGAGATACGGGCAGATATTATACCATCATCTTACTCTGACCATTCACACAGTCTTAAACTAATATTGCCTTCTCTATGAGTACACCAGTCACTTCCAGTTGGGTAAACACAGTTTCAGTAATTGGTAAAGGTTCCAAAGAGCATTGAATGTCCATCTTGTTTCAATAAATATTTATGTTGTTAAAAGAAAATTCCTGTAGAGTAGGACCCTTCAACTAGTTCTCCAAAATCTTACAATCTACTCAAAGACTACTGAAGGACAGGAAAAATCTATAATACTTTAATAAAACGAGTATGCAATCTACTTCTAGACTATGATCCCCAGGGCCTGCAGAAGAACTCTAACCCAAAGAGCGTACAGTCTAAGACTCCCTCCCCCTGCAATCACATTGCAGACTTACCTTCTACAGGATGACATAAGGCTTCCTGCAGTACTGGCTGCCCTGTCCTGGGATAACAGGATCTGAGTCATAGGGAGAAACAACACTGGTTATTGTGGGAGTTTGTCTTGCGTCCCAAAATGTATCCCAAATCATCCCAGCATCTCTTGACATCTGAACAATAGTGTTACAGATTCTCACTGTATCGGAGAGACTCTGTGGTTGTTGTTTCCTATCTCAGGGAGATGTTAAATGGCTCCCCGTGGAGGACAATGACATTATCTGCCATGTTGTTCTATCCCTGATATTGAGATCTTCCTAGTATTTACCTTGCACTCAGAGAGGCTCTACTTCCTGCAGTACTTCCGGCACGATGCTCAGGAGTGAGGGATGTGGAAGGGAAGAGGGGGAGAGACGGAGCTGGTTTTCCTGCAACACAGAAGAAGTCAAAATCAGATCTCTCTCGTTGGGCCTTTAAAAGGTATCACAACCTCTGACAACTCCAAACGTCTCCAGGACTAGCACAACTACTAGAAGAAGGGATCTGATTACTACTTTAATGTTCTTTTTAAATAAGATGTCAAATAGGGGATCTAATTATTATCTACAAATATATCTAGAGGTCCAGATTCCACTCTGGACTTGGATCTCTTTGCCCAAAACTAAACCTTGTTTTCGATTCCCACAGGGACATGGATCTTACAGCATTTCCCTTTTAGAAAGCCGCCCCTCCCTTCTTTTATTGACATTGTGTGTCAGCATCAGTAGGGGAAGGGAGAGTGGTACAAAGGGACTGAGAGACAGACCGACAAAGGGAAGAGAACAGGAGCAGAAAGAGAAAAAAAAGCAGAGGGGCAGAAAGAGACACAGGGGCAGATATTCTACTAGCATCTTGTCACACAGTCTCAACTAATATTGTCTTGTCTATGAGTACACCAGTTACTTCCAGTTGGGTAAACACAGTTTTGGTGCTTGGTAAAGGTTCCAAAGAGCACTGAACGTTAATCTTATTTCAATAAATATTTATTTTGTTTAAAGAAAGTTCCTGTAGAGAAGGACTCTTCAACTAGTTCTCCAAAGGGGCCAGATCAGATGACATTTTAGGAGTACTGTAGATGTCCACAAGCTTATTGTAGTTTAATTTTAGATAATCTTACTAATCATTATATTTCAGTGTTTTGGAATAATTAATAACATCTGAACAATATATATTTACATTACTGTCCTCGGTGCTGGTGCAGGGCTAGAGCTGCACCAGCAGGAACGACAATATTCCCGATGACTTCCCACCGGGCCGGTTGGCTTTGTCGCGATGATCTGGCATTTTCTTCGAAGATGTTGCAGAGGGGGCATTGTGGAGGGGTGTTACCCGGGCCTCGGAGACAGAACTCCTCTGGTCTCCGCAGATAAAACCTGATGGCCCAGCCATGGTGGTCCTTCCTCTCTCGTCTCCATGCCCAGTGAGATGGGTTGTCTGCCATTATCTAGAAAGAAATTTGCAACAGTGGCATTGAACTTTCAAATCGTCACTTTTCAGGAACTTGCCGGTCTCTGGCAGTATGATGCTAACGCTGATCACTGATGAATTTTATGGACACGCACAGCTCCCATATTCCTACTAGGAACTTACACTCAAATTCAGGCTCCAAAAGGCATAGACAGACAAAGTGTTATTATAAAATGCCACTTTGTTTCTAGGGGACAAGGAAGAACAATTTGTCTCTTTAGAGGAACATGTATGTGGTTGCTAGTGAGGCTTAAATATGGAAGGATGTATATACTATACTGTATGTTCTCCAGGTTCTCCACAACCTCCCCAAAACCAGCCAAGAATCCCTTCCCTCTTCTCTTTAAAAATTTAGCAAAATGAACCAAATGTACTGTAATGTGTTTGAAATCTCATCCTAGTCCAGAGAATGTAGGTCACAGCCTCTAGATGCATCTTTCCTCTGTACACACTCATTTGCGTCTGGACCAGTTTGCAAGAACATAGAACCTCATTCTGGTCCACAGGGTGTCCATCATTCTTTGTTAACCCAGCTCTTCTGTATATAAACCTCTTTGCATCTGGACCTGCATACAAGACTTTGTAACCCAATCTTGTCTCAGAAGTTCCTCATCCTTTCCGAATCCATCTCTCCTCTTTACAAATCTCTTTGTATCTGGTACCTCACGCAGGTCCAACGGATGTCCCTCATCCCTCTTCCTTACAAACCTGCTCGCATGTGGACTGGGTCACAAGGGCTTTATAGCCCATCCTCGCCCACAACATGTCCCTTGTCCTCTTGAAGTCCCAGCATTGCCGATACCATGTACGTCCCAGAGCCCAGAGGTAGATCTGCTCCTTGAAGTGCTCATCTTCTTCCATATCGTTAGCAAGAAACCTGAAGCAAAAATGGAAACAATACTGTATGTAAGAAACAGAGAACGGCTGTCTGTGCTGGTAGAGCTTACAATGCATGTTAATGTACAACAGGAATCATCTGCTGATGGTACTTAGAGTGAATGACTGAAATAAAGGGTGGGCAATTGTTTTCAATGTATATGTTAACGCACATGAAGATGCATAATACAATCTGATCCTCTGAGATTTGTCAACTACGAACTCATACAGATGTGTAACTGGTAATAAAGTGGCTTGGATGTTTCTCCTGGGAATGGATACTCCACATGTGATGGGTGAACATGTAAGGAATAAATCACAACATAGTGTAATACTGTTAAGCATACATACAAACATATAACATGAGACGGACGCTGAGAACAACAGGTGACCAATTACAAACACATTTAATAAAGCATATCATTAAAAATACATAAAATACATACAATAGAAACTGTTAGGACACTCCAACTCAGGTGGGGGTACCTGCTTACCGAATGTAAGAAGGTATCAGGCAGTGGATATATAAGAGTATCCCCTCTATGGATGGCTGCTGCTGCACCGAACTGCTGGGCTCACACGTGTATCCTCTACCGTGGATAGTGCTTGCTCCCTCTGTTTGTGGCATCCGCCTCTGTGTGCCGTGGACACGGAAGATTCCCGTGTCTGCCGAGGGATAGTAGTTCCTTCCTGCTCGGCTACTGGACGCGCGCCAAACGGAGCTGATGTAAACGCGGATGGATATCCGCCCGGATTCGGCAGCCAACGGGCATCTGCTAGCAAGTTCCAAGGGGGACAGGATACACCACCGAGTCTGGAGGACCTCTCAGAAACACCCTACGCGTTTCGAAAGTCTTGCTTTCTTCCTCAGGGGTAAACGTAGTATAAAAAAGTAGTCCCTGTGTGTCCCGATATATATAGTCCCGTATTAAAGGTGCAGTACATCAGAATAAACTTGCTCATGCGCAGATGTGTGCTTTGGGACTCTCAGCGTCTCGAACAAGAACATGTACACAAAAACAAACATAGAACATGAAATGACAAATAATACATATCAAAATAATAAATTTACACTGTCTAAAAACTTAAATAATGACAATGGAATATAAAGAATATATGGCCTAATGTCATATTCTTTATATTCCATTGTCATTATTTAAGTTTTTAGACAGTGTAAATTTATTATTTTGATATGTATTATTTGTCATTTCATGTTCTATGTTTGTTTTTGTGTACATGTTCTTGTTCGAGACGCTAAGAGTCCCAAAGCACACATCTGCGCATGAGCAAGTTTATTCTGATGTACTGCACCTTTAATACGGGACTATATATATCGGGACACACAGGGACTACTTTTTTATACTTTTTTTATACTACTTTTTTATACTACGTTTACCCCTGAGGAAGAAAGCAAGACTTTCGAAACGCGTAGGGTGTTTCTGAGAGGTCCTCCAGACTCGGTGGTGTATCCTGTCCCCCTTGGAACTTGCTAGCAGATGCCCGTTGGCTGCCGAATCCGGGCGGATATCCATCCGCGTTTACATCAGCTCCGTTTGGCGCGCGTCCAGTAGCCGAGCAGGAAGGAACTACTATCCCTCGGCAGACACGGGAATCTTCCGTGTCCACGGCACACAGAGGCGGATGCCACAAACAGAGGGAGCAAGCACTATCCACGGTAGAGGATACACGTGTGAGCCCAGCAGTTCGGTGCAGCAGCAGCCATCCATAGAGGGGATACTCTTATATATCAACTGCCTGATACCTTCTTACATTCGGTAAGCAGGTACCCCCACCTGAGTTGGAGTGCCTAACAGTTTCTATTTTATGTATTTTATGTATTTTTAATGATATGCTTTATTAAATGTGTTTGTAATTGGTCACCTGTTGTTCTCAGCGTCCGTCTCATGTTATATGTTTGTATGTATGCTTAACAGTATTACACTATGTTGTGATTTTTTCCTTACATGTTCACCCATCACATGTGGAGTATCCATTCCCAGGAGAAACATCCACGCCACTGGTTGTATATTTTTATTACTATATATTATATGTTTATATTACACTAGTGCAGAGCGCCATTGATATATTTTTTGTACTTTTCAATACCTGACTGGGGTTCAGGCATATATCACAGGCTGCCTGCACATTAGGATATAGCGCTACCTATCTGTTTTTTAGCTGGTAATAAAGTGGCGTTATAAAGAGTTATAAAAGAATGGTGGGTAGCCGTGCTGGTCCTTTCTTCCATGTAGTTACAAAGTGATAAAAAAGAAGAGTTATCAGTGAGAGGAGGAAGAAAGAACAGAAAGGACATTAATACAGGGGCCAAGGAGAATAAGTTGCTACAGTATGAGTGTGGCCTGGTCACAAAGGGGTTAAAATAAAAGTTACACCATAAGTCTGTCACTGCCAGATGTGCATACAATGCACTGTAAGGCAAAGTCTTTCTGAATGTCTGTGTGTCTACAGATGTAGCCAGACTTACTGTCTCCAGCACCGCGGTCAGAGACCCAAACGTCTGCAGCACTGGAGACAGTGTCTGTCCCAATCTCACTGTGGGGGGCCATGCTTCCGTATTGCACCAGCCCACAGCATTAGTCCTCCGGTGCCGTAATCACCGCGGTCGCATGAGTCAGTCATGTTATATCTGTATTGTCTGTTTTTGGCGGCTCAAATTTAATAATGAAAATATTTGCACAGCAAACTCATGGAATGTGTATATCTGTGCAAAGCAATGTGTGTGTGTGTGTGTGTACAGGGCAGTGTGTGTGTATATCTGTGCAAAGCAATGTGTGTGTGTGTGTGTGTGTACAGGGCAGTGTGTGAGTGTACAGGGCAATGTGTGTGTGTGTGTGTGTGCAGTGCGTGCAGTGCGTGTGCGTGTGTGTGTGTGTGTGTGTGTGTGTGTGTGTGTGTGTGTGTGTGTGTGTGTGTGTGTGCAGGGCAATGCGTGTGTGTGTGTACAGGGCAATGTGTGTGTGTGTGTGTGTACAGGGCAATGTGTATGTGTGTGTATGCAGGGCAATGCGTGTGTGTGTGTGTGTGTGCAGTGCAATGTGTGTGTATATCTGTGCAGAGCAGTGTGTGTGTGTGTGTGTGTGTGTGTGTGTGTGTGTGTGTGTGTGTGTGTGTGTGTTGTGTGTATTTGTGCAGAGTAATGTGTATGTTTGTATATCTGCAGGGGAATGTGTGTGTATATTTGTGCAGAGCAATATGTTTCTCTGTGTGTGTATATTTGTGCAGGGAAATGTGTATGTGTGTGTATTTGTGCAGGGAAATGTGTATACTCGACATGTTGCTTCATGCAACAAAAATGGGTTAAGAAATGGCCTTTCACCTTGTCCTTTATCAGGTCTCAATATAGATATGAGTTAAAATTTACTTACAGGGCAACAAAGAAGTTCCTCCTGGTATATTCTTCAATCCTCAGGCCTGCACGCTGGAAGTAAGCCAGCACCATGGCCAGCAGGTACTACAGGGATATGAGAATGTGTTAGCGAAACAAGGTCTTAATGGGCAAAGATGTACAAGTCCAGGTTAGGCCTCTGTTACAAAGGGTCACACAGCAAAGGTTTATCAGGCAGGTTCATTGAAAATGATCAGGGAGCCTGGAGGCCACCTCATGGCCCAGATACTAACCTTCATATTCCAAACGCCACCTCCCGGCACCAGAAGATTGGTGTGATTGGGCCACAGATGTCTTATGGGATAGCACTGCTATGTTCAGTATTATTATACTATATGTATAAGGTACCAACACATTCTGTGGCACAGGTTCATTAGAAGGTATCATGACCTGCAATCAATCTTACACTTCCTGGTGACTCTAGTGTGACCCTGACCAGAAACAGAAATTTACTGTATATTGCTGATAGATATTGACCATTTGCGTCCTTTCCCTCCAGTTTGCCCATCTCCCTACCAGCTGTGAAGCCAAAGACCCCATTTGTTCCCTGACATTGTTCCACATCTAGATATCAATGTGGCTATCTCATGTTGCTGAATTTCTTTACTGTATTAACTTTCTCAGTCTCTGCTGGTAACACAGTAACACAAGGAGAGGGAAATGTAACATTCCATTGTGTCCTTCCCTCCCACAGAGAAGGAAGACACCCAGCTCTACAGTAACAGGTGGAGGTCAGAGACAGAGCAGATCTATCACCCATGGAGTCTTTGGCCTCTCAGATACAATGACAAAGACAAGAATGGTACCTACATATGGACCACTGATCCCATCCCATCCACTGCAGGGTAACAGCCGGGGCTCGTCTTCCAGGACCTCTCATGCATCTATCCTGCCTACCATGGAGCATGTACAAGAAATACCTTATCCGAAATCTTCAAGCAACTATCCATGCCCAGGAATGCCCGGATGATGTCATCTTCTACAAAACAGTTCAAAATGAGGTAATAAACACTCAGTTCATGTTACTGTATGGTTGTCATGAAAGCTTCTTTCCGATATGCCTCTTATCATTCATTTAAAGTAAACCAGTAGCTTGGGTTGTGAAAAAGAAATGTCCGTTGTGTTAAATCTTTAGGTGTGCATAAATACCCAATACTTACCCAAACTCAGTCTGCCAATTTTCCAACCAGTGAGCGCTTTCTCATACTGTTATTCTAGTTGAAACGTTTGCTAAATTGTAAGGGCCAGATGCGCAGCGCTGTGTTACGTCAGGGCTCATAAGGTCTCATATCCCCAAAGCCAATTATACGGATAAACAAACAACGGCTGCTGATTAAATCATTAGCACAGGCTTCGCATCATGTTATTGTAACGCAATATTGCGTTATCTGCCGAATAACGGCAAGTTAAGTACAGTATATCTTACCTAACGGTGATGCTACAGTATACTGTACCCACCCAGACCCTGAAAATAATTATCTATTTATTTATCAAATGTGTTACCAGGAAGTAATACATTGAGTTACCTCTCGTTCTCACGTAGGTCCTGGGCATGGGACATACAATATGGGAGAGAGAGAGAGTTCCCCAAACTTTCCTGACATAGAGATGTTAGTCTCTCTCTTTCTGCCCTTCCGCTCTCCCCTCTCCGTTAAACCCCATATTTCAGAGCCTGGATGGGAGTAGCACCATCTTTTGGATCTGACTTTACTTAATGGTAAGATCCTGTATTAGCCTTAACGGCCTTTAGATGATGTGCATTGTTAGCCCGCGGCCATAGTAAGCGTGACGTCGCGCGCGCCGCACACAAAATCATGTAAGGCAATGAGCACGGCCATAGAGCATGCGTTTGCACGAGCGTGATGGCACAACCAATTTTTCTCCAGACAAAACCTTTTGATTTTGTCTCCCAACGGCCGGGTCACCTGCGCGTTTCAGCCAATGAGGGAGAACCGCTCACGTGACGTCGTGGGCACACCCCCAAACATTGAATTGGAGCTGCTCATGGATTGCGTCTCCTCCTCCAGACCCCACAGGCCACGGATCGCCTGTGCTGCAGGCGCGCGGGACGTGACGCGCTCGGTCGCCCGCCTGCTATGTACAAGGCCTTAGGGGGAACGCCCCTTCTGCATATTATTATCACTAACGGCCACTATACTTAACACAATGCTCTCTCCAGGAGAAAACATGACATCGTTGTTATTAGCCGATTAGGAAATGTGGTAAGATTTAACGACATTAAGTCACTTAACGGAGCTTGGTGGATCCAGCGCTAAATGGGATACTCATAATATGGGGCTATTTGCTCCCAGCTGCAAAAATGGGACTAAATCAGCGCAGAATCAGCACTATATTTACCATAGAAAAGGAATTACATTGAAAGCAATTGCAGTTTTTCCTTTAATACATTGTTTTGCACTCATTTTGCAGCCAGGAGACTTTAGTACATAACCCCTGATAATGTGTAATGTTCCCTGGTTAATAATCTGTGCCAATGAAAGCACATAACCAGTTACACTTGATGCAAACAGAATATAATTATTTTAAAGCCTGTTGTGTATCAATGTTAATGTTTTAACATTTAGTGCAGATTAGTAGGTTTATGGCCCCGGGGACATTGAGGAATTTGACGTTAAGAAAAGGCAGAATATAATGAGAAAATACGGAGAATACAAAGCCGCACAATACAATGACGAGATATTTCATACTATTTTAATGTGTATCCCCGAACTTCTCTCTAACTCCTCCAAATTACTTGTACTCTCCCCTAATCCCAAGATAAAATATGGCAGAATACATGCAAAAAGCCATGATATATTGGCAATAAGACACACAAGGTTAACATGCCTGTTCACTTTCACATACATCACATATTCCTTTAATTAATTAATAAGGGCAGCCAGGAAATGACTATGTCCATTGAAAATTGCAAAGTGTCTTAAAATAAGCTGTGAAATCCTCTTGTTACGGTTGTTATAGTGCACAGCAGAGGGCCTTACCAAAGAGTTGGTAGAATGCTGTCCTCTGAGCCGGCTCAATGGTGACTGGAGGATGAATGTTCACCATGGTGTCCTCTTCTGCAGGATCTTCAGTCTCCTGCGCTCCAGATGTCCTATGACGCTGAAGCGCTCTTCTGCTGCATCCTGATGTCCCCATCTCACTAACTGTAGGGCGTAGCCCATGGTCACTCTGGATGCTTCTTCTCTTGTGAGCAGCTCTGTGGTGGGAGAGGATAAATCGCTACGTTATGAAATTCTCTATGCAGGTTTATTTTCCCAACAAGGTAAAACAAATGTTAAACTGATTTCCCTGCACTAGAACAGAGCTGGATTGTTTTTGGTTTGTAGACCCCAAACCCTGTTATCTGTTTGTGTGTTACTTAAATGTATTCACCAGCCCTACCATAAACATAACTAGTTCCACCTACTGCTGATCACCAAGAACAGCTGCACTGCTGATCCCCCTATCCTCTGCATTTCGCTTCCTCTTGCCCCGTGTAACTCTGGGCCGGGCAGACCTGCGACGGCAGTCTGTCTGCGTAGAGGTGGCCACTTGAGAAGAGGACCTGGGCTGCAGATGTCTGAAATGAAAGAAGAAGAGTAATTTACACCCTATTGTAACCTTACTCCATGTTATCATGAGATTTTATAGCAGTCCTTGTCTTTCTATGTTTAATCCCAGTGTGTTTTCTTACAAATAGTCTGCACTTCTATAGGTAGTGGGGACATAAAGAACCAAGAAGAGAGGGGTAAAACATTATATGGTCAAGACCCATCAAAGTAAAAGAGACTGTAATAGTACATAAAGCTTCTTTCTTAAGTACAAACGCGGAGACCATTCATCACGGATCCCTCAGACTGGTGTTTTCAATGAACCTTTGTACTTCTGGTTGGGATTTTAATGTCACAAACCCGACTCTATTATTTATATGCTACAACTTTCTGAGAACCTTTTGTTATTATTTCCTGTATATTGAAGGTGCCCCATACAGTACATGCCGGCACGTCACAGCTCAGCGGGACTTTGCAGGCAGAGGTAGAAAAGGATATATTTCTCTGCTAAGTATCAGGGAGTTTCCTTGGTACCGTAATCACTGCAGGAGAGGTGACCAGCCAGCAAAGGGAGATAAAGTGACATATTCTTAAGGTCAACAAGCTGGTACTGGGGTTTGTCTCCTTTCAATCAAGTGACTGGCAGGCAAAATGGTGAGAAGCAGGATAAACAGTTATACAGGCACTTATATCCAGGCACTTATGAGGGTATATGAATGCACTGATATCCAGGCACTTATGGGAGTATATCCATGCACTGATGTCCAGACACTTATGGGAGTATATCCATGCACTGATGTCCAGACACTTATGGGAGTATATCCATGCACTGATATCCAGGCACTTATGGGGTTATATCCATGCACTGATATCCATACACACAAATGGAAATGAGGTTATTGATAACTATGCATTCGCAACTTCTAGGGAGAGTCGTTACCACTAGCTTAGTCTTTAACCCCAAACTATACTGTATTTGTAACACTCTGCATTTAATTACACATTATTTTCCCTAAAACGCAAAGCTGGATTATTTTGCCACAGAGACAATCTATCTCACAACCTCTCCGTCCCCCTTATGCCTCTACTTACCTACTGTCCATTTTCTCTTGTAACCTCAAACCCAAATATAGAATTGAGAAGATGGAAAGAGATTGGAGAAAAGTTGTCTGGATCCAGATAAATATATGGAGCAGAGAGAAGAGGTTACAGGGTGTATACAATACGTTACAGGTCAGATAAATATACTATCTGTGTAATGGTAGAAAACTTGATAATAAAAAGTGCTAAAAGATGTAATGTCACAAAATATCACATATGTGAAATATAAATATACTAAGTATTAGTTTACACTAAAATATTTACATAAAATATACCAGAGATGTTTAAAAAAACAATGTAATAAATATACTTTATGATAGAGAGAAGGTAGAAAAGGTTATCTATAATATATACGTTACCGACTAGATGGTGCACAAGTAGCTATAAAAAAATATCTCTTAGAAAAATGTAAATGATTAATAATAAATCAGATGTTATAATAATAAGATGGTACAAATCAGATAAAATATGGCACAGACCAAATATTATATGGTACAAAATTGCCAATATACACAATTGATTTCCCAAAATGGCACAAGGCAGACACAGCCGACAGGGAGAAATTCAAAGTGCAAATCAGCATCCAGCATTCAAAGCCAGTTTGAATCAAAACAACTGAGCCACAGTATTCTTAGCAACACCTTGTTTACACTCCGTGAGGTCATAGGTTCTATTAGAGCTCTGATGTTGCAGCTTCACCAGGCATTGGGGAGTCAGCAATAGATATATCTCCAATATGCCATTTCCTTTTTGACTTAATGCGGAAATCTCCCTCTAAATAATTACGTGCTAGATAAGTTTGAAAAAAAGACATATGTCCATCAAATCCAACCTACGCTAAATTTATTCTTCATTACCGATGGAGACAGTGATGGCAGATACAATAAATTTGTTCAAAAAAAGGTTGGACATCTTTTTAGAAAGGAAAGGTATACAGGGATATACCAAATAAGTAAATATGGGAAGGATGTTGATCCAGGGAGTAATCTGATTGTCAATTTTTGGAGTCAGGAAGGAATATATGTTTCCCCTTATGAGATATCATTGGATGATATGTAACTGGGGTTTTTTGTTTGCCTTCCTCTGGATGAATAAGTAAGTATAGATATAGGATAAAGTATCTGTTGTCTTAGTTTAGCATAGGTTGAACTTGATGGACATACAGTATGTCTTTTTTCAACCTCATCTACTATGTAACTATGTAGACGACAGATACACTTCAAATGCTAACAAAAAACCCAAGTGAAACATTACCTGATGATATCTCATAAGGGGAAAAAATATTCTTTCCTGACTTCCACAAGTTAGAGATCGGTAGCAATTCGCCTGAATTAAATCATTTTGTTTAATATGTTAATGTGTTAAATTCCCTAAAACAAAAATATATATATATACAGTGGTGTGAAAAAGAAAGTACACCCTCTTTGAATTCTATGGTTTTACATATCAAGACATAATAACAATTATCTGTTCTTTAGCAGGTCTAAAAATTAGGTAAATACAACCTCAGATGAACAACAACACGTGACATATTATACCGTGTCATGATTTATTTAACAAAAATAAAGCCAAAATGGAGAAGCCATGTGTGAAAAACTAAGTACACCTTATGATTCAATAGCTTGTAGAACCACCTTTATCAGCAATAACTTGAAGTAATCGTTTTTCTGTATGACTTTATCAGTCTCTCACATCGTTGTGGAGGAATTTTGGCCCACTCTTCTTTATAACGTTGCTTGAGTTCATTGAGGTTTGTGGGCATTTTTTTATGCACAGCTCTCTTAAGGTCCAGCCACAGCATTTCAATTGAGTTGATTTCTGAACTTTGACTGGGCCATTGCAACACCTTGATTCTTTTCTTTTTCAGCCATTCTGTTGTAGATTTGCTGGTGTGCTTGGGATCATTGTCCTGTTACATGACCCAATTTCGGCCAAGCTTTAGCTGTCGTACAGATGGCCTCACATTTGACTCTAGAATACTTTGGTATACAGAGGAGTTCATGGTCGACTCAATGACTGCAAGGTTCCCAGGTCCTGTGGCTGCAAAACAAGCCCAAATCATCACCCCTCCACCTCCATGCTTGACAGTTGGTATGAGGTGTTGGTGCTGATATGCTGTGTTTGGTTTTCGCCAAACGTGGCGCTGTGCATTATGGCCAAACATTTCCACTTTGGTCTTGTCTGTCCAAAGGACATTGTTCCAGAAGACTTGTGGTTTGCTCAGATAAAACTTTGCAAACCTAAACTGTGCTGCCATGTTCTTTTTAGAGAGAAGAGGCTTTCTCCTGGCAACCCTTCCAAACAAACCATACTTATTCAGTCTTTTTTTAATGATTAGGGAGGATGAGCCCCCCACCCCAAACAAACTGACGTATGCTGCAGAGTATAAATCCAGAAGTATACAGTCCATGTACTTAATGCATTCAGCTCCTGACAACAGGGAGTTAAATTAGTAAGTGTCTATCACATAAAGTCAACATGACTTGACCCCTAGTGCAGGGATAAGCCTATCGCGGTAAGGGTTGACCAGAGCTGGTCTCTCAACCAACAACGGACCCCTGTAGTTGTAAACCCCGCATGAATGGCTATTTCCCCTGGGGATTTAAACAAAATAAAGAGATCACTTACACCGTGTATTCCTCGGTCCGGGTGAGCGTGCTCCAAGCTGTGAAAATGGACAAACGAAAAAACCTCTCTGCAGGGAAAGAAAATCAGCGGGCACTGCAAGCAAAAAAGTGTAGCGGCGGACTGTGCTAAACAAAATTGCCTTTATTGATCCATGAGAAAAAAATAGAATAAAAGATTGGAATAAGTCCCCTGTGCGCTCTAACGCGTTTCACCCCTATGGGGCTTTGCCAAAGAGTCATAGGGGTGAAACGCGTTAGAGCGCACAAGGGACTTATTCCCCTCTTATATTCTATTTTTTGCTCATGGATCAATAAAGGCAAATTTGTTTAGCACAGTCCAGCCTCTACACTTTTTTGCTTGCAGTGCCCGCTGATTCTCTTTCCCTGCAGAGATTTTTCGTTTTTGTAACTGTACTGTCATGAATTTTAACATGCTAACTGAGGTCTGTAGAGTCTGAGATGTAACTCTTAGTTTCTTTTGCAATTTCTTTGAGCATTGCACGGTCTGACCTTGGGGTGAATTTGCTGGGACGTCCACTCCTGGGAAGATTGGCAACTGTCTTGAATGTTTTCCACTTTTGAAAAAAACACACAACAACACACAACTTCCTGAGTAATGGCAGCAGCTGTAGAGCAGCAGCAGGGCTGTGATCAGGTGAGAGGTGTGTGTGTGCCAGGTATGTGCCAGATGTGTGCCAGGCTGCTCTCGACAGGCAGACCGCTTATTACCTCCCCAATCCCCCATCTCAAGGTTAGCGAGAGAGCCTCAATAATTGCGGATTTGTGACTTTTAGAGCCACACAACAGGACTACAGAACATGAAGTGACTTACCATATTAGCCCGAATATAGTGTAGCACTGTTTCCCCCATCCTCTAGGAGATGTTATCCTGCTACTAACTTGGTGTGGTGCTGGCGTACCTGTGAGGGTCAGGAGAGCTGAGTTGGTTTGCAATGTTGAGGAGACCAGGATAGGCTTTTGATGTCATCATCTGGTGTTCAGGGTATCAGCGCCTCCAGCTTCAGTGAGTATCCAGTATTCCTGGAGATAGGTCCCACTAAAGCACAGTCTCTCATACCCCTTGCCCAATTACTGCAGCCTCAGGCAGGGATATAAAAAACTAGGGCTTTCTTAAGCAGTCACAGCAGATAGTATTTACAGTGGTGCAGGTGCATACAAAGGGTCCCCAGACTTCTGGATGGTGCGGGACCTCTGATAATGATGAGGCCTACATAGAATTTAGGTGTTCTCCCAGCCCCTTAGGGGCTGGAGGCACGCTCATCCCGGACGGGAGAGACTCACAGCCTTTCCAGTCTTCAGAGTACTGTAGATCTCACAAATCTCTCCCCTGGGAGGGGGAGAGCAGGACTCTTGCTACCACATCATAGGAGGGTGGGAGCTTGACTAATTCTAATTTAGAACTTCCCCTCTGAGTTAAGGAAGGGGAGGGCTCAATATCTGTACCCCTATTGGTTGCACACAGACACTCAGTCACCACCTCTTCTGTCACTCAGAGTCAGCAAGGGGGTTCAAAAGCCCCTAGGATTAACCTGTCACAGCCTGCAGGTCTACCGGGTCTTCTATGACAGCTGTCTATTTTGTTCAATTTAGGTAAAAACATATCTCAAATTATCTCTGTCCTGCAATCATCATACCCTGCTGTGTCTTAATTAAATTCGTCTTTCAAACCATTTGCTTTAACGTCCCTCACATGTGCTAATTAAGTTGTTTAGTCCAGCCAGGTGACTGTGTAATAGTATATAAGTAAACTCACAACAGCCATTGCTGCGTGCAGCCTTTGCTCCTAAGCAGAAATGCTTTTAAGTAGAAATCTTTAAGGTAGTGAGGAGGTTTAAAAAAGGAAGTTCAAAAAGAAGTGGAAAAAGTGGTCACCATCTAATGCTTCTGATTCCTGCATTTGAACTACGCTGGAAAGGAGGATATCACCCCAGACTGCAGATCTCAACACATAACTATTGCTGTGATGCCACCTTTACTTTTTATATTTGCTGTAACCTCACTTATTTTCAAATTATGCACTTCCTTCCACCAGCCTCATCATGTCTCAAACTCTATTCATATTTCGCCATCTCTCCTTACTTCCCCACTTCTCAGTTCACATGGACTCCTTTCTTACCTGCGCCCTCTGTCACCACACAGCTATACCCCCTTCACTAAAACACACCCCTACAAATCATCCTCACACATTCTCTTTCTGTCCATGCTTCTCCTCCTCGCTTCTGGGGATATCTCTCCCAATCCTGGTCCCTGCCTTATTTCTACTTGCTCTCGTCCTCGCCTTCCACATGCAACTTCTACTCCTTCTGGTGTAATCCCCTCCAACCTCATACCCATCCCCTTCCACCCTCCCTCCTCTCTTCCTTTCTCCTGTGCCCTTTGGAATGCTCGCTCCCTCTCTAACAAGTTCTTCTCTGTGCATGACTTCTTTCTCTCTCACTCTCTACTCCTATTTGCCATAACTGAGACCTGGCTCACTCAGACTGACTCTGCTCTGGAAGCTGCCCTCTCTTATGGTGGCCTTTCCTTCTCCCACACTCCGCGCCCTGATGGCAGGGGTGGAGGCGTGGGGCTCCTGCTCTCCTCTCTCTGCCGCTACCGAACCGTGCCTATTCCTCCCTCTCTTGCTTTTCCCTCCTTTGAGGTTCACACAGTCCAGATCTTCTCTCCTCTCCCAGTCCATGTGGCGGTCATCTATCACCCACCTTCCTCTACTCATCCCCCTTCTGCCTTTCTCTCTCACTTTGAATCCTGGCTCTCTTCCTTTCTCTCCTCTGACTCCCCTGTTCTTCTCCTTGGGGACTTCAACTGCCACATTGATGACCCCTCTCTCCCTTGGGCTTCCCGCTTTCTCTCTCTAACCTCTTCTTTTGGCCTTCAACAGTGGACTGAAGCCAGCACCCACAAGGATGGACACTACCTAGACCTGGTTTTCACTAAAAACTTCTCTCTCTCCGATTTCTCCATTTCCCATTTTCCTGTCTCTGACCATCACCTCATCTCATTTTCTCTCTCTCGCTTCTCTCCATCTCCATCTCGCCCTCGTTTTTGCAGAAACCTGCGCTCTATTAACCTACCAGCTCTTGATTCCACTTTACGCTCCTCCCTCTCCTCACTCAGTTCTGCTTCAGACCCTGACAACCTGGTCAGAACTACAACTCTGCCTTATCTTCCTCTCTTGATCTTCATGCCCCGCTTTCTCTCTGCTGTCCTCGCCCATCTAACTCCAGACCCTGGCTAAACTC
The DNA here is from genome assembly GCF_040206685.1 of Ascaphus truei. Classification (NCBI taxonomy): domain Eukaryota; kingdom Metazoa; phylum Chordata; class Amphibia; order Anura; family Ascaphidae; genus Ascaphus; species Ascaphus truei. The sequence goes on from NC_134495.1 coordinate 47,848,300, forward strand.
CTACACACGCATGCTGCGTTCCTCCACTCGTTCCTCTGAACGCCTCTGGAGGAAATCTCATACGCTCGCAGACTTCATTCACTACAAATTTATGCTGTCCTGTTTCAACTCTGCCCTCTCTCAGGCTAAACAAACCTACTTTTCATCACTAATCAACACACACAAGTCTAACCCACGCCGACTCTTTTCTGTCTTTGACTCTCTACCCAGACCACCCTCAGCTGCCTCCTCTTCTTCCTCCACCTCACCTCAGGACTTTGCTGACTTTTTTAAGGAAAAGGTGGAATCCATACGTCAGAACATCCCATCTGTTGCCTGCTCCCATCCCACACTGCTTCCCAACTCCCCTCCTGCCTTTCTTGACTCTTTTTCTGCTATCTCGGAGGAGGATGTGTCACTGCTGATATTTTCTTCTCCCTCTACCATTTGCCCTCTTGATCCCATTCCCTCCCTTCTCCTAAAACCTCTTGCTCCTTCTATAATCCCTATGCTCACACAGATCTTTAACTCTTCCCTCTACTCTGGTACCTTTCCATCCTCCTTCAAGCATGCATCCGTTATACCATTACTCAAAAACAGCAAGCTTGTCCCTACCTGTCCTTCTAAATATCGACCTGTCTCCCTCCTGCCTTTTGCCTCCAAACTCCTTGAACGTCTTGTATTCTCTCGATTGCTACACTTTCTCAACACCTATTCTCTTCTAGACCCTCTACAATCTGGTTTCCGCACTGCTCACTCTACTGAAACAGCCCTCACTAAAATAACTGATGACCTCCATGCTGCCAAAGACAGAGGTCATTACACTCTGCTCATATTACTTGACCTCTCTGCAGCATTTGACACCGTGGACCACCCTCTTCTCCTTCACATTCTCCATACTCTTGGTATTCGGAATAAAGCTCTATCCTGAATCTCCTCTTACCTCTCCCATCGTACTTTCTGTGTCTCTTTTGCTAACACCTCCTCCTCTATTGATCTCTCTGTGGGGGTACCCCGGGGCTCTGTCCTGGGACCCCTTCTCTTTTCTCTTTACACACTCTCTCTAGGTGACCTAATCACATCTTTTGGGTTTAAATATCACCTCTATGCTGACGACACACAAATTTACCTTTCAACCCCTGACCTTACACCTGCTATACAGACCAAAGTTTCTGAATGCCTCTCTGGAATATCATCCTGGATGGCCTCCACAATATCACAAAGATACGCCCTTTCCTCTGTTACTCAACTGCTAAAACTCTGACTCAGGCCCTCATTCTCTCACGTCTCGATTACTGCAACCTCCTGCAGTCCGGCCTTCCTGCCTCTCACCTGTCTCCCCTACAATCTATCCTAAATGCTGCTGCCAGAATCACTCTACTCTTTCCTAAATCTGTCTCCGCATCTCCCCTCCTGAAATCCCTCTCCTGGCTTCCGATCAAATCCCGTATATCACACTCAATTCTCCTCCTCACTTTTAAAGCTTTACATTCTTCTGCCCCTCCTTACATCTCAGCCCTAATTTCTTGCTATGCACAATCCCGACTCTTGCATTCTTCTCAAGGATGTCTTCTTTCTACCCCCTTTGTATCTAAAGTTCTCTCCCGCCTTAAACCTTTCTCACTTTCTGCCCCACACCTCTGGAATGCCCTTCCCCTCAATACCCGACTAGCACCCTCTCTATCCACCTTTAAGACCCACCTTAAGACACATCTGCTTAAAGAAGCATATGAATAGCACTGGATAATCATGGACACATGATACATAAAGCTTGGCCCCCTGCAGACGCACTTACTAGAATTCCCTCCTACTGTCTCTCTACGTTCTCCCTAAAAACCAATTAGATTGTAAGCTCCTCGGAGCAGGGACTCCTCTTCCTTAATGTTACTTTTATGTGTGAAGCACTTATTCCCATGATCTGTTATTTATATTATTTGTTATTTATATGATATGTATTACTACTGTGAAGCGCTAAGTACATTTATGGCGCTATATAAATAAAGATATACAATACAATACAATACAATAGGAGGCAGAGGCAGTCTAGACCAGCTAGGCTACAATAGTGCTATGGTTTTTTTTCCCTATAAATGTCCTTACAAAAACTATACTTGTATTATATGCACCGCCTAACGCCTTTTATTTTTTATGTAGAACACCTTCAAAACGTTAGGGTTGTAATGGAGAAGGATTTAGGAGTGCTTGTAGACAGCAGGCTTAGCAATAGTGCCCAATGTCATGCAATAGCTGCAAAGGCAAACAAGATCTTATCTTGCATCAAACGGGCAATGGATGGAAGGGAAGTAAACATAATTATGCCCCTTTACAAAGCATTAGTAACCACACCTTGAATATGGAGTACAATTTTGGGCACCAATCCTAAGAAAAGACATTATGGAACTAGAGAGAGTGCAGAGAAGAGCCACCAAATTAATAAAGGGGATGGACATTATAACTTATGAGGAGAGGCTAGCTAAATTAGATTTATTTACATTAGAAAAGAGGCGTCTAAGAGGGGATATGATAACTATATAAAAATATATTCAGGGACAATAGAAGGAGCTTTCAAAAGAACTATTCATCCCACGGGCAGTACAAAGGACTCGGGGCCATCCCTTAAGGTTGGAGGAAAGGAAATTTCACCAGCAACAAAGGAAAGGGTTCTTTACAGTAAGGGCAGTTAAAATGTGGAATTAATTACCCATGGAGACTGTGATGGCAGATACAATAGATTTGTTCAAAAAAAGGTTTGACATCTTTTTAGATGGGAAAGGTATATAGGGATATACCAAATAAGTATACATGGGAAGGATGTTGATCCAGGGATTAATCCGATTGCCAATTCTTGGAGTCAGGAAGAAATTAATTTTTCCCCTTAAATGGGTTTTTTTGTTTGCCTTCCTCTGGATCAATAAGTAAGTATAGATATAGGATAAAGTATCTGTTGTCTAAATTTAGCATAGGTTGAACTTGATGGACGTACGTCTTTTTTCAACCTCATCTACTATGGAACTATGTAACTATGTAACTATGTATTATGTGCGAGGCCACTATATTTGGAGCATTACGGTACTTTAAATGTGTTTATGTAATTTATTTTTTTTAAAAGGAACATATATGAACAAGAGACTACTCACTCAAAAATCGCTACAATGCTCACCACTGAAAATATCTCCAAACGCTTAGGCCCAGTCTGTCTCTCCCTGAGGAGGTGGAAAGATTCAGTCTGATAGATAAAAACAAAGAATTGACAGAACAGAGGCAAACAAAAGGAACACATTATCAGACCTGGAAACAGAGACAGACAGAGTAAAACAAATGCAAAGATACAGAGAGACAGAGGAACAGTAATTGTCTCCTCCAGCGCTCTCATCACACACTTCTTTCACCCCCTTTCAGATTGTATCCCTGTGGGGTAAGGTATGTCTGGTGACAGGTGCAAGCTTGGGGATCGTTGCTGGCACTGCGCTGTTATTTGCCCGACTAGGAGCCCGGTTGGCACTAAACGCGAGGAATGAAGACAAGCTGGGAGAGACAGCTCAGGGCTGTGAGAAGTTCTGTGAGCAGAAGGTAAGAGAGGCAGCCCTGCTGCTCTCCATCACTCCATGAACATCTCTCTTTCCCAGGCTTTGCCTGCTTGCACCTCTAGATTTTGTTGTTACTATTGGCATCATCTGTCCCCTTCAACCACTGGACATCTCTGTTGACATACTGTACCTAGTCTATAGACTTGGTCTTGCTCTTCTCAAGTCCATGTGGGTCTACACCAGGTGTGCGCCTCTCCTGATTTTTTTTGGGGGGGGGGGCGTTGGCGGTTGCAGAGGTCCTGTGCTGTTCCCCAACACATTTAAATTAAATGCCAGGAGACCACGTGAGGCCTCTGCAACCTCTACTTACCATTCCTATGGTAACGTGACGTCAAATGACCCAGCTGGCCACGTGACGTTACACGACACCGCTGAGTCATTTGACGCCGCACGGAGGTAAGGAGGGGGCGCGACAACGGAGGAGAGCAGGCAGGTGTAGCACAGCAAGAAAAGTTTGCGCACCCCGGGTCTACACACTGCCTCAAAGGAGGGAATGGGACATATGATAAAGACTTTAAAATACTTCAAGGGTCTTAATAAAAAAAAATTAAAAAGAGGAGGAATGATAGAGTAAGAGGTCATCCACTGCAGCAGGAGGGTGCAAGACAATGTATCGAGCATCCTCCCAGCAGAAATGGTTGCAGCCAATACAGGAAAGGAATTAAAAAATTCTTGGGATAGACACAGACGTATCCTGGAAATGGAAAAAGTCAGGGATCAATTGGTGTCTGAGGAAGTTTCTTAGGGAAATGTGTAGCCTGGATGGGTTATATCTATGAGCCTATTTGCCATCAGTTTTCAGTGTCTGTTCCTGCCCCTCAGTCCATGATGGTTCTCTCTACTCTTATGTAGACTCTCTCTCTCTTGTCTCTCCCACAGCCTCTCCTGGTGCCGGGTGACCTGACAGATGAAGTTGTGGTACAAAGAATGGTTGAGCAAACCGTGGCACATTTTGGACAGCTGGACGTGTTGGTGAACAGTGGTGGAATCTTGGCCATGGGCACGGTGGAAAACACTTCTCTGCAGGACTTTGACCGAGTGATGAATATCAATGTCAGGTGAGACTCCCAGTGTTGAGAATACACATCGGCAAAGCTAGGACAGGAAATGATTGAAAACCCAAAAACTGCTACATTTGTTAGAAAGAAAGGCATTTGTGACCTTCCATTCAGAGCCATCAGGACTCCAATACTGCACTTAAAACATAGAGGCATTCATTTAGAAACAGGATCTCAGAGGTGCAAATACACACTCTGGTGGTAAAACTTACAGGTGCAGCAGAATAATGCTCTAATTTAGCATACTTCTGAATGTAAAAAGAGGTGTAGACGGAACAGCCAATAGTCACTGTATAAAGATCACACCAAATAGTGTGATATGGAGATAATGTTGTATGTTATTTTGAGCAATTAGGTAGTATTATTAAAATGGTAAAAGTAAGTATCATTCAGTACGTTTTCATGTTTCGCCTCCCATAGGTGACACGCAAAATATTAAACATAATTTTGCGTGTGTGAGGATTCGGGGCCCGCAGCGGCCGCGGCATGGCCTTCCCTCACCTCATGTTCCTCCTGCTGCTGCGGGGCGCTCCCGGCATCGGCTCCCTCCAGTCTCGGCTGTCAGGGGATTCCCTCCTCGTCCTCGGCGGACGGTTACCAAACCACGGGCAGCTCAAGCTGTGACGGCTGCTGCCGTTCATGAGCGCGCGCCCGTCTCTGTAACAGAGCACGCACGCAGGATCCTGTTAATTTATTCACTGCTCCTGCAGTGAAGCTCCGCCCCCAACACACACACAAGGATCAATCAGGCATAAAGACTGCTCACCTGTATCCTCCTTTGGACAGCCTATCTAGGACAGCTCCATGCACTCCTCCAGGCCTGCCTCCTCTTCCTATTGGTCAGCCACGCTTTATATTGCCTGTCCTGCCACTCATTCATTGCTCGACATAGTTTCCTCTTGGATTACTACTCTGGCGTTCTTTCTCTCTCATTTACTCAGGTTACGACTTGGCTTGGCGGACGTCTTTCTCTGGCTCTCGACCCCCGCTTGGACAAACGACCTTCCGGAATTCTCCAATCCCTGACCTATGCTAACGGCAACGACGACGGCACTTCTTCACCGGTACCGGCAAGTATTGCTAGCTAACATCACCTGGCCTGGCAACGCCGCAATCACCACACTCCGGACACGCTCCTTTTGCTGCGGGTGCATGCTCTTATACGTTCTTCACCTCAGTAGAAGGGATGGGTCTAATCTGCGGGCAGTACCGGCGTAACATTATGTCGAGCCCACAAGACGCAGACCAGACTGATGTGGACTCTATGATGATGGCCATGTATCAACAAATCCAGGCCTTAACGGATCAAGTGGCTCTCCTCTCCCAACAGGTACAGGACCTATCTCTACAGGCACCACCTGCGCCTGCGCCACCGGCGCAGTCCGATTCTACATACACTTTGTCCTCAGCACCGAAGAGTCCGGCTCCGAAACCCTACGCAGGGGATCCCCACGCTTGCCGCGGCTTTCTCAACCAGTGTGAGATCCAGTTCAAAATGGCTGCGCATCTGTATTCTACTGGTCGGAAAAAGGTAGCTTATGTATACAGTCTGCTCACAGGTAACGAACTGGCATGGGCTTCCCCGATCTGGGAACTGCGACCTGATATTACCCGAGATTACGCAGTCTTCAGGCGAGACTTTTGACAGGTCTTCGATATACCCCCACGACAAGAAACTGCTTCTGATTCCATGCTGCACCTTACACAGGGACGTCGAATCTGTGGCCCAATACGCCTTGGAATTCAGGACCATAGCAGCTGAGACTCGTTGGGGTCAGGAGGCCTTAGTCTCTGTCTTCTGGAATGGCCTATCAGATTCCCTGAAGGATGAACTTGCTTCTGAACCCAGGCCAGGACTTCTGGAGGACCTCATCACCCTGGCCATTCGTATGGACCAACGTCTTCAGGTACGCCGCGCTCAGCGTCAGCAATCCTGGTCTACGCCTTTCCGTGCTTCCTTCTCCAGGTTTTCTACTACCCCGAGACCCGTCCTCTCTCCGCTGCCTGCGCTGGAAGCTCCAGAGCCGATGCAACTCGGAGTCCAGCAACCCCGGGCACCCTTACGACAATATTGCTCAAGCGGGGAGTCGTGCCATCATTGCGGATCTTCCCAACTGCGTACCCGCGACAATCCACCGTCTTCAGGAAACGACCAAACCCAGTGAGTATGAAGGGGCGCTTCCTGGGTGCTAAATCTTCTGGTCCCCTACTCAGAAGGGTACTCCCCAAAAGATTGACCATTCCCGTTTCTCTTTCTGGTCCTACCTTCTGCACCTCCACAGCTGCATTTATCGATTCTGGCGCAGGAGGGAACTTCATGGATCACACCTTTTCTGAACAGAATCAGATTCCACTTTCCAAGAAGAACTCCCCCGTTGCCTTGTTCAGGATTGATAATCGGCCTCTCACTCCGGCATATATCTCCTTGGAGACCGGACCTATCACCCTTTCTACTCATTCTCACAAAGAGACCCTGGGTTTTGACGTGATTCATGCCCCGGGTACACCGATCATGCTCGGCTTACCCTTGTTACAGAAGCACAATCCGCTCATCGATTGGGTATCCCCTAATCCCATTGATTGGAGGTCAAGGTCAGAAGAATCTCCTTTGCCTGCCGAGCGACCATCCTTTCTATTAGCTAACACATCCAGTCCTCAGAGGGAGTTACCTTCCCCTTACGCAGAGTTTTTGGACGTTTTTAGCAAGACACAGTCTGAGCTCCTACCCCCTCATAGTTCCTACGATTGTCCGATTGACCTGGTACCTGGATATACCTTGCCTAAAGCCAAATCTTACCCTCTCTCGTTGCCCGAGACGGAAGCCATGGACGAATATATTCGTGAGAACCTTAAGCGGGGCTTTATACGTCATTCCAACTCTCCTGCGGGGGCCGGATTCTTCTTCGTCAAGAAGAAGGATGGTACTCTCAGACCATGTATTGATTACCGGGGTCTGAACCATATTACGGTGAAAAATCGTTATCCACTTCCACTTATCTCCAAACTCTTCGACAGACTTCAGGGGGCCAACCTCTTTACCAAACTTGACCTTCGTGGGGCATACAACCTCATCCGCATCTGTCAGGGCGATGAATGGAAGACTGCCTTCAACCCCCGTAGTGGACACTACGAATACCTAGTGATGCCCTTCGGTTTGTGCAATGCACCAGCAGTTTTTCAGGACTTTATCAATGACATTTTTCGGGACGAACTCAATCACTTTGTCATTGTCTACCTGGATGACATTCTTATTTTCTCCCAAAACTTACAGGACCATATGATCCACACGAAGTTTGTGCTTTCACGCCTCCGAGAGAACCGGTTGTTTGCTAAAATGGAGAAATGCATTTTTCACCAGTCTACCACTTCCTTTCTTGGGTATATCATTTCCAACAGAGGCTTGGCCATGGACCCAGAGAAACTGAAAGCCGTCGTAGATTGGCCGCAACCCAATTCCCTCAAATCTATTCAACGATTTTTAGGTTTTTCCAACTATTACCGGAAGTTTATCCGTAACTTTTCTACTATCATCGCTCCTATCACGGCACAGACCCAAAAAGGTGCAGATCCTTCATCTTGGTCTCCGGAGGCAATCACGGCTTTCAAAACGCTGAAACAAGCCTTTGTCTCTGCTCCCATCCTTCGACATCCGAACACTAATTTTCCATTCACCCTAGAGGTTGATGCTTCGGACTGTGGGGCGGGTGGGGTTCTGTCTCAGAAATTTTCTTCCCATGATAAACTTCACCCTTGCGGGTTTTTTTCCAAAAAGTTTTCTTCTGCTGAAAGAAATTATGACGTGGGCAATAGGGAACTTTTGGCCATCAAGTTGGCTCTTCAAGAATGGAAGCATCTTCTGGAGGGGTCTAAAGAGCCATTCACTATTCTCACGGACCATAAAAACTTACTGTACATTGAGAATGCCCGTCGTTTAGGTCCTCGCCAAACCCGCTGGTCATTATTTTTCTCCAGATTTAATTTTGTTCTCTCATATATTCCCGGCACTAAGAACGTCAAGGCGGATGCCCTCTCCAGGCAACACTCTTCTGAAAGGAGACCGGAAAAAACCACCGAGTCCATCCTTCCTAAACAAAGAATCTTAGCGGCTGCGGCGTTCAAGAATCTTGAGAAGATCATCAAATCACAAAAACATCTTCCGACCGGTCTTGAGGTTCCTAAAGACTCTTTGTACGTAGAACCCAAATTCGTTCCTGAAATACTGGACTGGGGACATGCCGCCCGTTCAGCAGGGCATGCAGGATTCAAGAAGATATTGGATCTCATCCATCGCACTTTCTGGTGGCCCAATATGGTCAAAACCATTCTTGAATTTACACGGTCCTGTCCGGTATGTGCGCGTAACAAGATTCCTCGTCAGAAACCTCAGGGTCTTCTCTTACCCTTACCTATTCCGGAGCGTCCCTGGTCCCACATATCGATGGATTTTATTGTGGAGTTGCCTAGGTCGAATGGCATGAACACCATTCTTGTGGTAGTGGACCGGTTTTCCAAGATGGCACATTTTATCCCTCTCAAAGGATTACTCTCCTCACCCGCCCTAGCTGACATTTTCTCCAAAGAGATTTTCCGTATTCATGGGATTTCCACTTCCATCGTATCTGATCGGGGCTCCCAATTCGTCTCCAAATTCTGGAGGAATTTCACTAAAAAGACTGGGCATCTCATCTTCCTTTTCTTCTGGATACCACCCTCAATCTAACGGACAGACCGAGAGGGTTAATCAATCCCTCAAGAAATACTTAAGGTGCTTCGTCTCTAACTCTCAGGATGACTGGGCAGAATTACTTGTCTGGGCTGAGTATGCCTTCAATTCCTCCAGGAATGAGTCTACCCGTGAGACTCCCTTCTTTATCAACTACGGATTCCATCCGGCTCGCCTACCTATTTCCAAAAACTCCTCTGGAGTACCAGCCGTGGACGAGCATATCGCCCTCTTACAGGACTCTTGGTCCAGAATTCAATCTGCACTACAAAAAGCCTCCTTGACATCTAAAACCCAGGCCGATCGTCACCGCCGTCTGGCACCCAACTTCAAACCCGGGGACAAGGTCTGGCTGTCTTCAAAGAACGTCCATCTCAAGACTCCTTCCCCCAAATTTGCACCTAGGTTTCTCGGTCCCTTTTCCATCATGGAGCAGGTAAATCCGGTTTCCTTCCGACTTCAATTACCTCAAAACATGAGAATCCCTAATGTTTTTCACACCTCGCTTTTCAAACCCTTCATCTCCAGTTCCCTCTTTCCGGACCACATGGTTAAACCTGATCCAGTGATCGTACAGGGCAACGAGGAGTACGAGGTCCAGGCTATACTGGATTCCCGCCTCTCAAGAGGTAAGGTTCAGTTCTTGGTCCATTGGAAGGGCTTTGGACCCGAAGAGAGATCATGGGTACCTCTTAAAGATATCCATGCACCTGGACTTCTCAAACATTTCCGAAAGAGGTTTCCATCTAAACCCTGGGAGGATCGTCCTGAGGCCGATCCTGAGGGGGGGGGGGTACTGTGAGGATTCGGGGCCCGCAGCGGCCGCGGCATGGCCTTCCCTCACCTCATGTTCCTCCTGCTGCTGCGGGGCGCTCCCAGCATCAGCTCCCTCCGGTCTTGGCTGTCAGGGGATTCCCTCCTCATCCTCGGCAGACGGTTACCAAACCACGGGCGGCTCAAGCTGTGCCGGCTGCTGCTGTTCACGAGCGCGCGCCCGTCTCTGTAACAGAGCACGCACCCAGGATCCTGTTTTTTTATTCACTGCTCCTGCAGTGAGGCTCCGCCCCCAACACACACACAAGGATCAAGCAGGCATAAAGACTGCTCACCTGTATCCTCCTTTGGACAGCCTATCCAGGAAAGCTCCATGTACTCCTCCAGGCCTGCCTCCTCTTCCTATTGGTCAGCCACGCTTTATATTGCCTGTCCTGCCACTCATTTATTGCTCGACATAGTTTCCTCTTGGATTACTTCTCTGGCGTTCTTTCTCTCTCATTCTCTCTCATTTACTTAGGTTACGACTTGGCTTGGCTGACGTCATTCTCTGGCTCTCGACCCCCGCTTGGACAAACGACCTTCCGGAATTCTCCAATCCCTGACCTAGGCTAACGGCAACAACGACGGCACTTCTTCCCCAGAACCGGCAAGTATTGCTAGCTAACATCACCTGGCCTGTCAACGCCGCAATCACCACACTCCGGACACGCTCCTTTTGCTGCGGGTGCGTGCTCTTATCACCTCAGTAGAAGGGACGGGTCTGGTCTGCGGGCAGTACCGGCGTAACAGCGTGATTGGAAATCTATTCACTGTACTCCAACTTCTTTATGACGCACTTTACACAAGTTTCTGTGTTGGTCAAGGTTTGCACCAGCTTTGTCCTACTGGATTATTTTAATACACAAACAAATGATAGTGAGATACCCAAAGCACATCATATAAAGACCGCATGGGCAGTTCTGGAGGCTGATACACAGCCCGCTATGTGATTCCCCTTTATAATATTAGGCCCTAAGTTCATCGCAGCTGCCCCTTTGTTATAAAGTTTTGCTTATCTGCTATTAATGCAATTTGTAAGATTAAGATCCTTTTTTTGAGGAAGACCTTTACTCTAACAGGGGTTCCCAACTCTAGACCACATAATTTTTACAATCGGGACAACTGGTAGCTCTTGGGGTCTGGACATGGGCACCACTGCTCTGTGACAATGTGCGTTACTCCTCTACTGCTCCTGAATGATTCCCAGTCTCAGTACTCCATAGTGTCCACTCTAGGGGTCCATTAGCACCAGTGATTACTTTAACCTCTTTCTTTGAATGTTCAGCACTGGACCTAATTGCAATTTTTAAGCTGTAATGCAGAGTTTGTGTCACTGGGTTGGAGCAGTTTCCACTCTCATGTTGGTTGACTTTTTCCAGGTCACTGTTTTACCTCACTCATCTGGCCGTGCCCCACCTCATCCAGACAAAAGGAAGCATTGTCAACGTTCCCAGTGTAACCGGACAGAGATCGGTTAGTAACTCTTTCTCTCTGGATTGGCAGGCTTGCTAGTTTCGGCATTTTTGGCACTACCATGCGGCTTGTCAGAGCAAGAGTCATAATGCTCATAAAATAAAGCCGTTTACAAGCGATGTTGCCATGTTATCACAGCTTTCTGAATCGCTACGCATGCAAAATCGCTTGGAAAGTGCACTTAAGCGTTAAGTCACTTTTCAAAGCTGCAAATAATAAGAGGGGAAGGGTGGGAGGGGGAGATCCTGCTCACCTCAGACCAAAATTACTTGCTAGAGAGGTGCTATCAGGGTTAATACATATGTATGGGAGGGGGAGAGACAAGAACCCTAAGTGATGCACTCAACTCTACTAATATGAAAATAATACATTTTTATTAATATCATTTGAGGTAAACATAGAAAAAAAATTAAAACCTAAACAATGTACTTGAGAGATCCTAGGTATGGATCTTTCTTAGTGGTCAGATGGCAATGGTATTCACCTTTAAAGAGCCATACAAGCTAGACAGGACTTGCAGTTAAATATAAATATATAACATACCGCACTTGAACCTAATGGCTCTAAATATGGACATTTTGTAAATTCCCTAAGGATAATAGTACACTAAGTGTTAATCCTAAAGTGCCATGAGGTGCAGTGATACACAGGGAGGAGCACTAAATCTTTGGACACTGTGTAGCAATGCTTGTGTGTTACACATGACATTGGTGCCTGCACAAATAAGTTAGTTGCAATCCCCAACAGGAGAAAACCCCCAGCAGTTGTAAACAGAATCTGGGAATTAGCGTTGGTATACAGACACCAACACCTGCTGTATACCAACGCTAATTCCCAGATTCTGTTTACAACTGCTGGGGTTTTTCTCCTGTTGGGGATTGCAACTAACTTATTTGTGCAGGCACCAATGTCATGTGTAACACACAAGCATTGCTACACAGTGTCCAAAGATTTAGTGCTCCCCCCTGTGAATCACTGCACCTCATGGCACTTTAGGATTAACACTTAGTGTACTATTATCCATAGGGAATTTACAAAGTGTCCATATTTAGCGCCATTAGGTTCAAGTGCGGTATGTTATATATTTATATTTAACTGCAAGTCCTCTCTAGCTTGTATGGCTCTTTAAAGGTGAATACCATTGCCATCTGACCACTTTTCAAAGCTACCTGAACAGGGCCCTAATTGTGAGTTTGGAAACAACTTCACCCTCTGCTGGCCATATATTATTCTTCCTAGAAGGGTTATTTGTCTATCGGGAGCTGATCACACCTCTTCCCATTCTTCTTGCAGCTCACCATTACCTACATAAATAAATCCTGACTTTATTTAAATTACAGGAATTAGAAAAAGGGCAAATTATCCCCACTCCCCATTGTGTCATGTAACCCCATGTGCACAAGGGGTTAACAACAGCCAGCCACCCAGTTAAATTAAATTGTAATGCACAATGCAAACCCTGACTGCACTGCAGCCTTTCTTGCAACCGAAAGAAGGTCAATTTTGCTTGGATCACAACCTCATACAAAAGGTGCTTACATTTGTTCCACTCCGCTCAATAATGAGTCTGATAGAGCTATGTTCTCTTCTGGCCGCAGAATTCCTTATAGCCTTTTGTGTTTCAGTTCCCTGGAGTTCTGACTTACTGCATATCCAAATCTGCAGTCGATCAGCTGACCAGGTGTGCCGCTCTGGGTATGTAGGACCTCTATCATTTCTCCCATGTACCCAATTCCATAACAGCCATGACCTTACTGTTTTCTTGATAGGTACTGCTAGAAGGGTAAAACAACGCTAGCTAAATGATTCCCTTACCAAAACAGCTGACAATGTAGTTTGTGAGCTCAGCATTGTCCAGGACAGAACTCTACATGCCAATCTTTGTATGTACTGTATAGTGACATTCTCCAGACTCTACTTTAATACTGTACTGTAGGATTACATGTGCTTTGCTTCTTCCTTCAGAAATGGCTCCCAAGCCGGTTAGAGTGAATGCAGTCTGGTGAGTATTTAATGTGGTGACCGTTTTTAACTGACTTGTAATGTAGTCTCCTGCAGTCAAGCACCACACCCCTACTCTTTATTAATACTTCCACCAATGGCTCCAATGTCTCTTTTCTACTGTATCTTTGGCATTGCGATGTCTCCTTTGCACACCACTGGGTTCCCTTCAATTCCGTTGTGTTTGTTGTGTGTTACATTGTGTTTCACTTGTCACGGCATTGTACTTCTCTTGTGTTACATTGTGCTCATCCTGTGTTACATTGCATTTCTCTTGTTACATTGCTCATTTTTGTATCTCAGCCCCGGGGTGATAATAACCGATGGTCACAGACGTGCGGGGCTAAATGAAGAGCAGTACTCACAGTTAGGGTAGGTAGAATGACTGCCACACCCGGGTAATTACAACCGCCACAACCTGCTCTATGGACGGCCTTTGTGATTCACCCCAATTAATACTTAGGTATCTATCCTGTACTCATTTTGTCTGTATATTTTTGTCATTTTATAATCTAGAGACATCTAAAGGGGCTTGGGTATCTGTAAAAGCTCCAAAAGAGAAAACAAGCGAGCCATTATAGGTGGTGCAACTGATAAGGTTCATTGGTTCATAATTACAAAAGGAGAGAAAAAATAATCCCAAAGAGAAGTTGAACACTTAATTTAGCTTATTTATTTAAGTGTATATTTATGCTAATGAGGTGTACAGACACACACTTGTTGATGCAGTGAAAGAAATAAGATAAATTAAGAGTGCAACTTCTTTGGGGTTCTTTTCTCTCTCTCCCTTTGTAATTACTCATTTATAATCTACCCTAACTCGGCATTCCTCTTTCCTTCTGGCCTTTTGCCATGGGCAAATGTGTCAAAATTGAAACTGTGAATCATTTGTGGAGTTTGACAAAATTCGATTCACCGACGAATATTGCACCGCGAAGAAGTTATTAAAACAAATGTATGTAACTCCACCGGCCACAACATGTGTCCCAAGGGCTTTATATATCACCCGCAACCCGCCTTCAAACTGCAAGGTGAGGGACACCTGTGCACAAAAAGGGGAAAACCCGAGGTATTTAAATATACCTGGCATATAATATTAGCATATATACCATGCAAATATCCTTTATTTAAACCAGGCCATGAATATTCACGCCTGCGAAGAAACGCCACATTCATGGCGAATGCTTTGACCATCTCTAATGGTCTCTCTTTCCTTTTGTGGAATAAAACCCCACTCTCAAGACTTTAGGGTAACCATCTGCCAGAAGACTTTTATTTCATAGTATGTAGCATAATAATCACACCCGAGTCTGAACATAATGCGCACGGAGGTCTTAGCCCTAAACAGTCTCTTATACTCTAAGCAAGGAGGCGCGAATGCGTAATTTCACAATTCTAGCAGTCTAAGCAGAAAAAGAAAAGATAAGGTACATGGCAGACCCATCTCCCCCACTCCCCTCCCAAGACCAACAGCTGCACGTCTCTCGTCTCGCCCTACAAGAGGAAGTAAATAGATAAAAAAGCGAGGAGGCCAGGGAGAGACTGTTGGCAAAGACAAAGAAATGGCAGTCTATGCAATGTATATTTCCTTCCGCTGAAGATCAAATGTGGTGTAAAACACCTCTATTGAGCCTTCAGTCCATGAAGTAAACTTCTGGGGTGGTAAGCGTACATGAAATAAAGTGTATAAGTGAAAGAATAACTCACACGGCCTTGTGTGAGTTCTATCACATCAAGGTTTCTTTGACTGCTGGGTCTTCCTTTAGAATGCAGATCCTTCTTCTTGTCTTCGTTCCTCGATGTCTTTTAGGTGTTCTCCGTTATATACGTGGCTCCTTCACGATAGTTTTTCTCTCATAGAAATGAAAAAGCAGTTAGATGTGTATATATAAATACTAACTGCAATACAGGGGGAGACTGAGATAATAAATTATCGCATGTTAATGCTGTTGATACTAGTAATGTCTCACTCACACGGCCTAGTGTGAGTGTTCTCCTATAGCGGTGTCTTGTTATCCCTCTGATCAGGGATTGCAGATGGAGACAGGAAGTATATCTAAGGGTCACCTGGTAATTCAGGGGAAGGAATGGATTCGGAAGGATAAATAAAACCAAATACTCACACGGGCCAGTGTGAGTACACACTTGTAAAGGTTTCTTTTGGGCTTCTGGTTCCTGCGGTGGAAACCTCCTGTGTGCTGGTGTTGGGGGTATATACAGACTATGGGACACTGAGGTCTAGGGAAGGTGTATAATTTAATGGAAAATAATAGGAAAAAACCTGGCGCTTACCTTTAGCTTAATATATGAGGTGTGCTTACAATGTGGCAATAAATTAGACCACGGCTCTATGACAAATGCTTTGAGCCAGCATGAAGTTCCCCTCTGCTTCAACCCCAGGGAAGGGTTAATCCGGAACCCTTTTAAAGATATAGAGACATACAAGCAATGGGGGAGCGTGGGATTAGAATAACATTTAAGAATAAAAACAATAAAATTATTGTGGTTACAACAATAATGCTGGGGGTTGGTGAAAATACTAAAGACACTTACATGGCCATGTGCAAGCAGACACGGTGATGTGGTTTCTTTTAGCAATTCTGGTCACTCCCAACAACAAGTATGGGTGGTTTAAAGGGTTTAAAATAAATATATAAATATATCTGTACTCACACGGTCGTGTGTGAGTCCTTGCAGGAAGTTGGTAACTTTGGGGTTAAATTAACCCATCTGCATCTCCCCCCAGTGTAGACTCTTCTATGTCTGCAACCAACGTGGGGTTCTAACCCCGGTCTTGGGCATCAGATGGGGACTCTCCCCGGTGGTGGTAGTAGGGGGGGGAGTAGGTAGAGAAAGTGAGGCACGTTGTCAGTAGGTTTTAAAACACATTTATTAGTTTTAAAAGCAATTGGTAAAACAAGACTCACATACATACATAGTGGTTGGACCCCTGGCCTCCTCGTGCAGTCCAGGATACAGTTTAGGCAGCCGTTTATGCAACTCACGCGTCCGTGATGCAGGAGAAAAAAACTTTTTCTCCTTGTCTGCAATGGCTGCCTGGTTGATCCGGCTACGGGAGCCACGTTGGGCCAAATTCAGCAGGAACTTTAGAGCAACGCGTTTCGCCGAGTCATATGAGCCTGAGGAAGCCCCTGGACGCGCGTGCAGGGGGCGCACGCTCCCGAAGACGCGTGACCATGCGTCTATGACGCACGGCACGCCGAGGGGCGGCCACTAGCAAGCCGGGAAATCTCCCGGCTTGCGGTACCGGCCACACTTTAATAAAGTGTGTCGGTAGTGTACACGTGCATCCACCACTCAGATGGCATCAGGGCGATTGACAATATTATCTCAAAAGATACCACTATCAGGGATGAACAACGAACCTTTATACTAGATAGCATTAATTTTATCTTGAAACACAACGTATTCAGGTTCAATGACGAAATATTTCTCCAGCTGTGTGGCACCGCGATGGGGACCAAGTTTGCATCCAGTTTTGCGAACATTTTTATGGCAGATTGGGAAGAAAAGACAATTTGGTCCACCCACCCCTTCAGTGCAAACTTGGTCTCATGGCATCGCTACATAGACGACGTCTTGTTCATATGGAAAGGGAGTGAAGAGGACCTGAAAGAGTTCATTAGATATATAAACGACAATACAGTGAATTTGGAATTTACCTCAGAATACAGTTTTAATACTATCAATTTTTTAGACCTCACCAGTTATGTGGAAAATAGCGAAATCAAAACTAAAACCTATTTTTAAAAAACAGATGCAAACAATTTCCTACTAAATTCAAGTTGCCATCACCCAAGATGGCTTAGCAATATCCCCCATGGCCAATTTAGGAGGATTAAGAGGAATTGCTCTGACATAGAGGTTTTCAAAGAACAGTCAAACACACTACAAGATAGTTTTCTGGAAAGAGGCTATGAACAACAGTTGTTAAATAAAGCAGTTGATCAAATCAACTTGATCCCAAGGGAGACTCTGCTAAAACCAACTATCAAACAAACTGACACCACCTTCTCTACAGCATTCATTACGACCTACAGCTCGGATGCTGCCAAAGTCAAAAAGATAGTACAAAAACATTGGCACGTAGTCCAAATGGACCCAATTTTAAAGGGACACATCCCGCCAATCCCAAAAGTAATTTTCAGAAAGGCCCCTTGCATTAAAGCACAATTAGCGCCAAGCACCTTCCGGAAAGAAATAAAAGAAAACAGTCAAAATTGGTTACCCCCACCGAGAGGTTTTTTTAATTGCATCAGTTGTAAGGCCTGTAAACAGGTAATGAAAGGCGACAAGGCAGCTTTTAATTCACATATAACAAAAGAATTCAAAATTAAACAAGCAATCAGTTGCCGAACAGATTATGTTGTTTACCTGCTTGCCTGCCCATGTGGTCTCCAATATGTAGGACGCACCTCCAGGCCCCTGAGGGTGCGCATCTTGGAGCACATGGGCAACATTCGTAAGCAGGTGCTAACACACAGCGTCTCCAGACACTTCAGTTTACATCATGAGGGAAACCCAGAAGGCCTAACATTCAAGGGAAGAGAAAGGGTGGACCTCCATTGGAGAGGCGGAGACAGACTAAGGAAACTCTGTCAAAGAGAAACATACTGGATATATAAACTTACAACCTTGACCCCAAAAGGTCTGAATATAGATATAGACCTGGGGTCGTTTATTTAAGTTCCAGTATCCTCCGTCTTTCCTCATTTATCATCATCCTTTTTCCCTTGAACTTTCCCACCCCAAAGTCCCCCCCCCCTCTCCCCTCCCATCACCCCCTCCCCCTATTTGTGTACATCACAATACCACACATGTGAATTCACTATTATCATTTCTGATCTTCTTTACAGATATCACTCACCTATGATACCAAACAAAAATACTTCATTTTTAATATATAAGTTGAAACTGTACGGTAAAACTGTATGTTTTAAGTATATGCACTATCACACTGTGAAATGACATGACATAATATATGCTTAAGGCTACATGTAAATAGTCTAATAGACTAAATAATAATAATAATAGTCTAATAGAATAGTCTAAAAGACTACAATACTTATTTTAACATTATATTGGGTGTTTTAGTTTACAGCACGATTGCATTATATAAAAGTATATCAGACTACATTTTTAAATTATAAATTGTGTATTGGATACGCTTTTAATATATTTGTTTAAGATTGTACACTATAATTTTTTTTCTATAGAATAAGGTTATCATATTTGTATAAACAGGCTATACGATATCACCCTCTATCATACGAGAAATAAATCAGTTTATGATTACATCTTTTTAAATCTCATGATACAATACATTTGTAAGACTACATATAGTATTAAAAACTGCACTATTTAGTGCAGTATAACATTTGGTGTTTCAGGTTACTGTATAGCACGAATCCATTACAATACGGAAGTGTATATAGAAATATATTTATACTTATATAAGATATCATTTTAAGACATTTGTTTAAAGTGTGTACACTCTATGGTACTAAAAGGCTACAATATTAATAGGAATTATCTCCATCTATTATATGTGAAAACACATTTTGATTTTTATCATTTTTATTATTTTCATTATGAATGTTTATTAAAAATTAGTGGGCAAATAAGCACATATTTATTCACTAAACCCCACCCAACACTTTAGAACAAGTATAATAAGGAACACAGACAACCAAGTGCACTGTCTTATATCTATGTTTTTTAATCACAATGTATAAAAATATTCGTTTATTTAATCATTCACAAAAACACCATAGAAATATTACATGCACATTAATCACTCACGGAATTTAATCCAAGTTTCACACATGGCATAATCAGCATTTAATAATCTTGCAGGCATCTTCACAAACTACACACATTTATTTGTTATACTGTATCACACATCATCCCTCACTTTATGTAGATCACGCTACTAATTGTCTTTCAAGTTATGTATCAACTATATTTTTACCCTAGATTTCATTTATATGTATGAATGTTCGGGTTTTTAAACAGTATATGCGTCTATTTAATTATTTATTAACTGAGTCACATCAAAGCAGAAAACGGAGTGCAACACACAGCACTCATTAGTTCTAATTGAACAACAGAGGACATTGCTTAAAGTGGAATGGGGATTGGCTGACATCTACATAAATACCTGCAACTAACCTTAACCCCAAACTACGGAGCCTGAGGAAGACCAGAAAGGGTCGAAACGCGTTGCTCTCACCACTAAGCAATTTTGATCCAGCACAGCCACCGTCAAGGAGTGGATCAGAGGAGGCAGCACTATATCCGGACGCGGAGCAAGTTAGCTGTGCTCCACGAGATCCACGAGCAATTTCCTATTGACAGGCTGCTTCTTCTTTTTATGCATTTTTTCATTGTTTTTATATATGTTTTGTTTTTAGAGCTTTTGAGAATAAAATTTATTGTAGTCTACCAGAATCGTGACATTGTTCCAATTTATATTTACACCAAGGAGGGGTCATCTACCTACACTTGCCCACTTGGAATTTAACATTATCAGTACTACAAAGGAGTTAAAGACACCTTGATGTGCATTCACTCACACAAGGCCGTGTGAGTATTATTTTTAGTTTTACAGATCCCTATATATCAGACCACCATTACCCTTACAAGTCAGCAGGTGTAAAGACACCAACAGAGAAAAAAGATACCTTCCCCTAGGATTGCACTCACACTTGCCCGTGTGATTGCCTGCAGCATTTGCTGCTTTTACATATCTGCTTGGGTTTTTCTAGTGGGTTACCACAGAATTATGTTGATATTTTCCCACTAACAATTGTTTTCAAATTTGTTCACACCGAGGGGGATTTTCTCACTGGGAGTTGAAGACCGCCGAAGAAAACCAGGAAGAAGATCAAGAACCTGAAAAGAAGAAAGAAAATATTCAAGTTAAAGACACCTTGATGTGTATTTACTCACACAAGGCCGTGTGAGTATCATTTGATTTACATTTATTATTATATACCAGACCCTAATTACACCTATAGATCACCACGTGTGAAGACCAGTTTGGATAAAAAGATACCTTCCCCTAGGATTGTACTCACACTTGCCCGTGTGAAGGCTGGCAGCATTTACTGCCTTTGTATATATATATATTTAGAGTTGAAAGCATTGGACATTATAACATACCGTCTGTATTCTCCTCTAAACAATTGTCTTTCAATCTGTTCACTCCGAGGGAGACATCCTCACTGTAAGCCGAGGACTGTTGAAGAAATCCAGGAAGAAAACCAAGCCCTGAAAAGAAGAAGGAAACCAACCAAGGGAACACAAAGACAAGTAAACCTTGCTGTGAGAGCATTTACACAAGGCCGTGTAAGTGATTTAATATATCTTTCAAGCACACCCACAAATATCTAATAAGATACTATACATACCCCAAACTCTTCAACCTGTGCTCCCCCTTTTTCTCTCTATATCCCTGTACAAATAAGGATCCTGGATAAGGATCCTATTGGGGTCAGAGCCATAGGACAAGAAGACGAACCAGAGGAGACCTTTGTTTATAAGGTTGTAATATTCATTGCTATATTTCCCCTGTTCTAGAATTTCATCAGGGAGCGCCCGGGTTTTTCCTTGTTCCACAATCATTCTATTCCTCTGGTGTTAAAAACTCATCTCAGCGCGACGGTGCCCCGCCATCTTAGTAGATGCGCGCGCATCCTGTGGGGAGTTCCATATGCATCACTCGTGATTGTCTTCAAGTGACGCCCTCCCGATTTTCAGCTTGTATTTTCTCTGATTGTTCGCGCATGCGCCTTGCGCTAGTGTCCTGGCGGCTGACGCTGAGTACCCCATAGTCTTTAATGCGTTCGTTGTGGATGTTATTTTCCACGTGTCAATGCATGGAAAAGTCCTTTTCGTGAAATGTGTGGACATGAATGCAATGTGAATATGAGCCCATGGTGTGTTTATGAGGGATTGTTGATATCCTAAATGACAATAAAAATGTTCTATGAAGTGACAATAATTGCTTGGTTGTGTAACCTAAAAGAGTGTAATTCTAATTCCTCGATAAAATCTTATATAAAGGGGGAGAAATTAATTTCTTGGATCTAACAATTTACATAGATAACTCAGAAATTAAAACCAAAACGTTTTTTAAACCAATGGATGCTAATAACTTTTTAATGACATCAAGCTGCCACCATCCGAAGTGGCTTCATAACATACCGTATGGCCAATTCCGGAGAGTGAAAAGGAACTGCACGGATGCTAGTGTGTTCAGAGACCAAGCACACATATTAAAAGGAAGCTTCTTAGACAGAGGCTACACACCCGAATTAATAGAATCAGCTGTGGATAAAACAAATTCACTACCGCGCAGTGACCTATTAATAACAAAAGTGAAGGCTAGGAATGTCGATTTTAAAACCCCTTTTATTACTACCTACAATTCAGATGCCACAAAAATACAACAAATTATTAAATGTCACACAAAATTAGAATTACATATAAATCTTGAGGATAAAGGACATAGGCCATTAGACATTGGATATTAGACATATGGACTCCCCGAGAGTCCTGGTATCTCAGGCACGGAGAAGACCGGGGCAGAAACAGGTGCTTACATTTTTCTCTCCCATCCCAAGTGGTGGCGATTTAAAGTAGGAAAAAAAAATTGAAGATAAAATAACTGGGAAAATGATAGATTTTGGTTCATTATTCTTATTTATTAAATTTTTGGTGCAACATTCCAGTTGGCTGAGTGGCCTGCAGAAAATTAGGAGGAAAAAGTCTTGAAGGATTTAAGGGTAAACGAGCAGTGGTTTTAGAACTAGGACTGGACCGAACTCTGGAAGGGAGGAGATCAATAGGATACCCGGCCAGACTGAGGCAGAGCGTAGAGAGCATTGCAGCTCAATGGAACCAGGAATATGGAATCCCATCATCTCAGGCCTGAGAAAAGACCAGAAACAGTTACTGTATAACGTCTGATCTACCGCTCAACCTAAATATTATATGCAAAGTATTACATAAAGGTGCGTATAGGGGAAAGAGACGTAAGCATTAACAAGGTAGATCCCCAGCAGGGGGTCTAAAAGGCCCGTAATTAACTGCACTCATGAATATTTCAGTAGTGGTTCTGTATCGGTCTAGAGATCCAAATATTCCCTCAATGGGCCTTCATAACGGAAAACTACAAACTAAATGTGAGACTCCTAATCCTGAAATCCCTCAAAACAGTAAAACTATATGTTAATTACATGAATAAAAATAGGTATCTCAATAACAAAGTGAAAATTATATATAGTGAAAAAATTCAAGTAATGGGGAGGTCTAAAATCTCAGGTGGGGAGGTGACTATCTGGCTAATCAAGGGAGTGTATATAATATACAACACTAGCCAGAACGGAATCTGTACAGGGGTGTATACAGTGTTATCGCCTGTGCATACTATAGTCCAAATACCATACATATATACAATAATAGTTTCAGGTTAATCCACAGTAATATTATTGAATTTGTGTGGTACCAATTGCCACACAATGTATGTACAGTATACACTTCATCACACATGGATATGCCTCAGTATAGGATTCGCATCGCACAGATCCCCCTGAATACAGCAGTCAGTGTCTGAATATGCTTAGGCTACCCTCTGCTGGCTACTAGTAGATATAGATTTATATTCAGTTCATACAAAGCCAGACATCAACATAGTGTAAGGTATACACCTACCCCATACTATGTCTTCTTGGGACACGTGACCGTGGGATGTACAGAGGCGACACGTTTTATTTAACATTGGCTAGTTCCGCAAGCCGGGAGGTTTCCCGGCTTGCTAGCCAAATCCCCTCGGCGTGCCGCGCGTCACAGATGCGCGGTAACGCGTCATCGGGTGCCTGCGCCCCATGCGCGCTTGCCAAGGGCTCCCCGAGGGAGCCCTGGTGTCCCGCGATGTGGGGGACGGCGGTGGGGGGGTTCCGGGGGACCCGGCGGACCCGGAGAGGGGAGGGGGAAGCCCCGATCGGAGGACCGTTCCTCCGAGGCTTCGGCGCGCGCACGGGACACCCCGGCGCGCGCCCGGTTTCTGTCGCGGCTGAGACCAGGGAAAAGTTTAAATAAACTCGGCCGCGACAGTACACAAAGCAGAGAGATACCGACACCGCATAACAGGGCCTATATCTCGGGAAGCAGGGGGTCCCCTGACCTAAAACCAATGGGGTTCTGCTCCGGAGACCCCTGGCACATCTACACTAGAGTCAAAACACACATATCAATAAACAATAATTCATTACCGAAGCGGATATCCGCTATGTTAATGAAGCTGCATTAATGTCATTTTTATTAATAGTGTGCGGGTGTGTGTGTTGTGTATTGCAATGAGAAAAAAGGGGTGGTGTGAATAGCGCTAAACAATATATATATATAATACAAACACAGTGTGAAAAATTTAAGAACGGCTGCCAGGAAAAAACTAACCCAAACACAGTTAGTGAAAACACACAGAGATAACAATACAGACCGGCGCCTCAATGTCCAAACTGAATGAGTCCAGAGATGTGCTGCAATGTCCAAAAATACTGATCCGGCAGAAGGACTGCAGACTCCGCAACAGCACACGTGGTTTCATGCAAGGGAGATAAAAAGAAAAATCATAGCGTGACACTGCAAAACTATAAACATATAACTCATACAGACATGACATACATGACAAACAACACTAACAGAAAGGCTGACAATAATACAGAGATTTATTTAAACAATACTAAAAACAAGAGATCTTGGGAGCGGGTCGAGGATCCAGTGTGGTAAAACTGGAATCCTACTTACAGCAAGCCAGAGGGGTACAAGCGGTGTGTATACTATGTATACTGTGCAGTTCTTTAGTCAGCTTCGGCGCGTGGTGCTGGTGTAATGGCCGCCGGCGCTTCCTCCAGTTGTTCCTGGTCTCAGCGTCCCTGCAGGCCAAACCTCGCGAGATTCCCGTCAGCCGTGACGTCACTCGCTAGGTGAAGCTACTCGCCGCCGCTTCCTCCTGTACCGCACGTCGTTCGCTCGAGCTGTAACTGGGTGCTGTGACCTGCTCCTTGGATAGTCTCTTGTGAACAATCTCTAAAACACCCAACGCGTTTCGTGCGCATGCGCACTTCTTCAGGGGATGATTAGCACAGTCCATGGTTGCCTTTTGTAATGGCAGGTGCAGTCCAATTGGTGGAAATAAAATGTCTTTACACATTCTTTGTCTGCAGTAGTGATTGGCTAATTAACCTGTCAGTCATGGTTGTGCTAAACTATGGCAGCCTAACATACACAAACAACATACACAACATTAAACAAAAATCTTATAAACAAAAACTAATCAATCATGTTGTCCTGATTTATAGAGTATATATTTAATATAGATGACTCCAGATAGTCTATTATCCCACATATATGTTCAAAAGCCTGCACCGGAAAATATATATATTTAAAATCCAAGATGCAGTATAAGGTGTCTTATACAAATATAAAATTAAAATGACATTTAAAAATTCAATTGATTGAACCACTTATTAATGAATCAATCTCTCGAATTCCAAGGTTAATAAAAACTTAAATAAATACTTATAAATTTAAAAAACCTTGATATTATATTTAAAATTGTTATTTAAGAAAGACACCTAGATCAAAGTCTATATTTAGTCCATTTGGGGACTGGGTTTTCAGCTCATAGATCCAGTAGGCTTCACGCCTACTGATCTGTTGTAGCTGATCTCCCCCTCTCCAATGCACTTGTGCGTTTTCTATTGCCTGACATTTCAGCCCAGCAGGATTTTTATTATGGTGCACACTGAAATGGTGCGAAACACTGTGTGTGGCTAATCCTCGTCTAATATTATAGATGTGCTCATAAACTCTTCGTTGATAGCACCTGCCAGTCCTGCCCACATATTGTAGGCCACACGGGCACTGCAATAGATAGATCACAAATGTGGAGTGGCAGTTCATAAATGTTTTTATATTGTAAATTTTATCTGTTACATTAGACTTAAATGTTTTCATGCTGTTGCTAAAAGTACAGGCTGTACAGCTCGCACATGTATAAAAGCCCTTATTTTTACTAGTTCTCATTATTTTATTGTTGTCAAGAGGGCAACTTGGGGCTAGACGGGTTTTTAAATTTGCTGCTTTGGTAAAAATAATTTTGGGTTTCTCTGGGAGGCATTTAGATAATACATCGTCACAAAGGAGTAGCGGCCAATGTTTATTGAAAATAGATCTAATTTTTGGCGCCATCTCATTATACTGAGTGACGAAGGCCACTTCATTGGTGGATTCCAATGGTTTCTTATTTTTGTACTCTAATAGTGTATTACGTTCAATTTTATCTACTTGTACAGACGCTTCTTCTAAAAGTTTATCCGGATATCCTCTATCTCTAAATTTGTCTTTGAGATCAGACGCCTGGAGTGCATACACCCCAGAATCGGAGCAGTTGCGCTTCAGGCGGGTGAGTTGACCCCTAGGGATATTACGGATCCAACTCGGATTGTGTTGGCTGTCTGCCCTAAGGTAGTTATTGGCCTGCACTGGCTTGAAATATGTTTTGGTTTTTATTTGATTGTCTAGGATGTATATGCTTAAATCCAAGAATTCTATATGCTCCCTATTATAATTAAAAGTAAACTTTAGATCCCTGTCGTTAGAATTAAGAAATTCAAAAAACAACTCCAGTTGTTCCTGGCTCCCTGACCATACAAAAATGATATCATCTATGAAACGGCGCCAGAGCACAAGGTGTGCCCCAAATGGACAGTTGTTCCAGATGTAGTCTGTCTCCCAACTGTCCATAAATAGGTTTGCATAACTTGGGGCAAACCTTGTGCCCATCGCCGTTCCACAGGTCTGTAAATAAAATTGTGAATCAAATTGAAAGTAATTGTGTGTCAAAATAAAATGTATACTATCTACTAAAATTTTTTTTAGTGCTGGTGATGTAGTGTCGTCTAGTTCTAACCTGCGTGATACTGCCTGACATCCTTTGTCGTGATTGATGGTAGTATACAATGAGGTGACATCCGCTGTCACCCACATGTATTCAGGCTTCCACTGCAGATCTCTAAGTATCTGAAGGACATGTGTTGTATCACGCAGGTAGGACCGGACCTGTTGTACCAATGGTTGAAGGTGGTGATCTATAAATGAAGACAAATTTGAAGTTAGTGATCCAATACCTGATATGATCGGTCTGCCAGGGGGTTGTGTAGTGCTCTTGTGTATTTTTGGGATAAAGTAAAAAATGGGAGTGCGTGCGCATTTAACATCCAAAAACTCTAATTCTTGCTGTATTAACGCCCCTTCTTTGAGACCATTATGTAACAAAGTTGTCAACTGGGTTTCAAATTTTCTAAGGGGATTATTCAAAAGGGGGAGGTATGTGTTCACGTCACCCAGTAGTCGCATGGACTCCTGGAGATAGTATTCAGTATCCATGACCACTATACCCCCCCCTTTGTCAGCAGATTTTATAACTATCCCCTTATTATCCTCCAGTTGTTGTAGGGCCAATTTTTCATTGGAGTTGAAATTATCCCTTCGAATCTTATATGTCCTACTTGACTCATCTAGTTCCTTGGTTACTATCTCCACAAAGGAGTTAACCAAATGCCCTTGGGCAAATTTAGGATAAAAAGTGGACTTAGCCTTAAATTTACTATGTGGTTTCTGTAGTTCTTGATCTAATTGGCTAGTGACTGCATCTTTTATAAAATATTTTTTTAAAGCTAGTTTCCGTGCAAACTTATGAACATCAATGTGGATATTAAAACTATTAGGACCACATATTGGAGCAAATGTGAGTCCTTTTCCTAGCACACGTTTTTCTACTGGGGTCAGGATGTGTCTACTAAGGTTAAAGATGTTCTGGTATGTTTGGCTTTTGATTAACCTATTTCTATTAGTACCTCCTCTTCGCCCTCTGGTGCATTTTTTCTTTTTTTGTAATTCATGGGTGGCTTTATTTCTAGATTGGTTTTCTTTATTTCTACCTGGGGAAAGATGTGCTCCCTTTCCTTCCTCCACTCTAAAAAAGAAAAGGTAGTTTTAGCCCCCGGAGTTGGTAAAGGAGTATATGACGCACTGTCGGGTTCGCTTTCCGATTCGATTTCTGACAGCACATGATATTTGTTATTGGACAAACTTGCTTCAATATCAGGTGCTGTCGCTATCTGTGCGTCATATAGTTCCTTAGCTCTTTTTTGCTTAAGATACTGACTCGTATCATGTTGGGGCAATACCCTTTGTGGTTGGGGGATGGGCACTGGAATGGGTACTGGAGTGGGTATAAGTGGCAAATGATGCGGTTTTCTAGACCTATTACTAATACTGTCAGAAATCTGATTGCTCTTCTCACTCCTACTTCGTTTAGGCCCCATATAGGAATTACTAGTTCGCTTTTCCTGCTGTTTAATTAGTTCATCCTTAGTTTTTCTATTCCAGGTCCTCTGACGACCCGTATCGTAGTCATTCTTATCTCTAAAGAACTTACTCTGTTTGGTGCCCACTATTTCTAATTCAATCTGATCCAATCGTTTTTTAACAGTGGGCTCCATATCCAGAAGTTCTCTATTATCCAGATACGGGTGGAGTTTTATTTTTAGTTCTTCAATTTCATTGTCTAACTGTATCAGTGATTTTTTACGCTGATGTATAAGCATTTTCATCAATGAAAAAGAACACTGATCTAGAGTGTCATTCCACTCTTTCATGAATATTGCATTCTGCGTGTCTACAGTAGGTACTTTTTGGACTCTCAGTCCACGTGGAATTCGGTGGTTCTCTAAGTATTTACTGAGTGTTGTAACCTCCCACCATTGCCTACTTTCTGCAACTAAGGTTTTTTCTAGTTGTACTAGAATTGGTTGGAATCCAACCACTTTTTGTTCCACTTCAAGTATAGTGTGGGGATCATTGAAGATATGATCTACATTAATATTTCTCCGTGTCCGTGACAAAAATAAAGTGCTCATGTTTAGTGATGTAATAGGTGTCTACGGGGATCTAGTGATGTGGTTAAGTGATTGAAGCTGCTACACCTGTGT
Source organism: Ascaphus truei (assembly GCF_040206685.1). Lineage (NCBI taxonomy): Eukaryota > Metazoa > Chordata > Amphibia > Anura > Ascaphidae > Ascaphus > Ascaphus truei. The sequence continues at coordinate 47,877,020 of NC_134495.1, forward strand.
GGGGGATAAGTGACTGAGAAAAAAGGGGTGGTGTGAATAGCGCTAAACAATATATATATATAATACAAACACAGTGTGAAAAATTTAAGAACGGCTGCCAGGAAAAAACTAACCCAAACACAGTTAGTGAAAACACACAGAGATAACAATACAGACCGGCGCCTCAATGTCCAAACTGAATGAGTCCAGAGATGTGCTGCAATGTCCAAAAATACTGATCCGGCAGAAGGACTGCAGACTCCGCAACAGCACACGTGGTTTCATGCAAGGGAGATAAAAAGAAAAATCATAGCGTGACACTGCAAAACTATAAACATATAACTCATACAGACATGACATACATGACAAACAACACTAACAGAAAGGCTGACAATAATACAGAGATTTATTTAAACAATACTAAAAACAAGAGATCTTGGGAGCGGGTCGAGGATCCAGTGTGGTAAAACTGGAATCCTACTTACAGCAAGCCAGAGGGGTACAAGCGGTGTGTATACTATGTATACTGTGCAGTTCTTTAGTCAGCTTCGGCGCGTGGTGCTGGTGTAATGGCCGCCGGCGCTTCCTCCAGTTGTTCCTGGTCTCAGCGTCCCTGCAGGCCAAACCTCGCGAGATTCCCGTCAGCCGTGACGTCACTCGCTAGGTGAAGCTACTCGCCGCCGCTTCCTCCTGTACCGCACGTCGTTCGCTCGAGCTGTAACTGGGTGCTGTGACCTGCTCCTTGGATAGTCTCTTGTGAACAATCTCTAAAACACCCAACGCGTTTCGTGCGCATGCGCACTTCTTCAGGGGATGATTAGCACAGTCCATGGTTGCCTTTTGTAATGGCAGGTGCAGTCCAATTGGTGGAAATAAAATGTCTTTACACATGTTGTTTGTGTATGTTAGGCTGCCATAGTTTAGCACAACCATGACTGACAGGTTAATTAGCCAATCACTACTGCAGACAAAGAATGTGTAAAGACATTTTATTTCCACCAATTGGACTGCACCTGCCATTACAAAAGGCAACCATGGACTGTGCTAATCATCCCCTGAAGAAGTGCGCATGCGCACGAAACGCGTTGGGTGTTTTAGAGATTGTTCACAAGAGACTATCCAAGGAGCAGGTCACAGCACCCAGTTACAGCTCGAGCGAACGACGTGCGGTACAGGAGGAAGCGGCGGCGAGTAGCTTCACCTAGCGAGTGACGTCACGGCTGACGGGAATCTCGCGAGGTTTGGCCTGCAGGGACGCTGAGACCAGGAACAACTGGAGGAAGCGCCGGCGGCCATTACACCAGCACCACGCGCCGAAGCTGACTAAAGAACTGCACAGTATACATAGTATACACACCGCTTGTACCCCTCTGGCTTGCTGTAAGTAGGATTCCAGTTTTACCACACTGGATCCTCGACCCGCTCCCAAGATCTCTTGTTTTTAGTATTGTTTAAATAAATCTCTGTATTATTGTCAGCCTTTCTGTTAGTGTTGTTTGTCATGTATGTCATGTCTGTATGAGTTATATGTTTATAGTTTTGCAGTGTCACGCTATGATTTTTCTTTTTATCTCCCTTGCATGAAACCACGTGTGCTGTTGCGGAGTCTGCAGTCCTTCTGCCGGATCAGTATTTTTGGACATTGCAGCACATCTCTGGACTCATTCAGTTTGGACATTGAGGCGCCGGTCTGTATTGTTATCTCTGTGTGTTTTCACTAACTGTGTTTGGGTTAGTTTTTTCCTGGCAGCCGTTCTTAAATTTTTCACACTGTGTTTGTATTATATATATATATTGTTTAGCGCTATTCACACCACCCCTTTTTTCTCAGTCACTTATCCCCCACACAGGTGTAGCAGCTTCAATCACTTAACCACATCACTAGATCCCCGTAGACACCTATTACATCACTAAACATGAGCACTTTATTTTTGTCACGGACACGGAGAAATATTAATGTAGATCATATCTTCAATGATCCCCACACTATACTTGAAGTGGAACAAAAAGTGGTTGGATTCCAACCAATTCTAGTACAACTAGAAAAAACCTTAGTTGCAGAAAGTAGGCAATGGTGGGAGGTTACAACACTCAGTAAATACTTAGAGAACCACCGAATTCCACGTGGACTGAGAGTCCAAAAAGTACCTACTGTAGACACGCAGAATGCAATATTCATGAAAGAGTGGAATGACACTCTAGATCAGTGTTCTTTTTCATTGATGAAAATGCTTATACATCAGCGTAAAAAATCACTGATACAGTTAGACAATGAAATTGAAGAACTAAAAATAAAACTCCACCCGTATCTGGATAATAGAGAACTTCTGGATATGGAGCCCACTGTTAAAAAACGATTGGATCAGATTGAATTAGAAATAGTGGGCACCAAACAGAGTAAGTTCTTTAGAGATAAGAATGACTACGATACGGGTCGTCAGAGGACCTGGAATAGAAAAACTAAGGATGAACTAATTAAACAGCAGGAAAAGCGAACTAGTAATTCCTATATGGGGCCTAAACGAAGTAGGAGTGAGAAGAGCAATCAGATTTCTGACAGTATTAGTAATAGGTCTAGAAAACCGCATCATTTGCCACTTATACCCACTCCAGTACCCATTCCAGTGCCCATCCCCCAACCACAAAGGGTATTGCCCCAACATGATACGAGTCAGTATCTTAAGCAAAAAAGAGCTAAGGAACTATATGACGCACAGATAGCGACAGCACCTGATATTGAAGCAAGTTTGTCCAATAACAAATATCATGTGCTGTCAGAAATCGAATCGGAAAGCGAACCCGACAGTGCGTCATATACTCCTTTACCAACTCCGGGGGCTAAAACTACCTTTTCTTTTTTAGAGTGGAGGAAGGAAAGGGAGCACATCTTTCCCCAGGTAGAAATAAAGAAAACCAATCTAGAAATAAAGCCACCCATGAATTACAAAAAAAGAAAAAATGCACCAGAGGGCGAAGAGGAGGTACTAATAGAAATAGGTTAATCAAAAGCCAAACATACCAGAACATCTTTAACCTTAGTAGACACATCCTGACCCCAGTAGAAAAACGTGTGCTAGGAAAAGGACTCACATTTGCTCCAATATGTGGTCCTAATAGTTTTAATATCCACATTGATGTTCATAAGTTTGCACGGAAACTAGCTTTAAAAAAATATTTTATAAAAGATGCAGTCACTAGCCAATTAGATCAAGAACTACAGAAACCACATAGTAAATTTAAGGCTAAGTCCACTTTTTATCCTAAATTTGCCCAAGGGCATTTGGTTAACTCCTTTGTGGAGATAGTAACCAAGGAACTAGATGAGTCAAGTAGGACATATAAGATTCGAAGGGATAATTTCAACTCCAATGAAAAATTGGCCCTACAACAACTGGAGGATAATAAGGGGATAGTTATAAAATCTGCTGACAAAGGGGGGGGTATAGTGGTCATGGATACTGAATACTATCTCCAGGAGTCCATGCGACTACTGGGTGACGTGAACACATACCTCCCCCTTTTGAATAATCCCCTTAGAAAATTTGAAACCCAGTTGACAACTTTGTTACATAATGGTCTCAAAGAAGGGGCGTTAATACAGCAAGAATTAGAGTTTTTGGATGTTAAATGCGCACGCACTCCCATTTTTTACTTTATCCCAAAAATACACAAGAGCACTACACAACCCCCTGGCAGACCGATCATATCAGGTATTGGATCACTAACTTCAAATTTGTCTTCATTTATAGATCACCACCTTCAACCATTGGTACAACAGGTCCGGTCCTACCTGCGTGATACAACACATGTCCTTCAGATACTTAGAGATCTGCAGTGGAAGCCTGAATACATGTGGGTGACAGCGGATGTCACCTCATTGTATACTACCATCAATCACGACAAAGGATGTCAGGCAGTATCACGCAGGTTAGAACTAGACGACACTACATCACCAGCACTAAAAAAAATTTTAGTAGATAGTATACATTTTATTTTGACACACAATTACTTTCAATTTGATTCACAATTTTATTTACAGACCTGTGGAACGGCGATGGGCACAAGGTTTGCCCCAAGTTATGCAAACCTATTTATGGACAGTTGGGAGACAGACTACATCTGGAACAACTGTCCATTTGGGGCACACCTTGTGCTCTGGCGCCGTTTCATAGATGATATCATTTTTGTATGGTCAGGGAGCCAGGAACAACTGGAGTTGTTTTTTGAATTTCTTAATTCTAACGACAGGGATCTAAAGTTTACTTTTAATTATAATAGGGAGCATATAGAATTCTTGGATTTAAGCATATACATCCTAGACAATCAAATAAAAACCAAAACATATTTCAAGCCAGTGCAGGCCAATAACTACCTTAGGGCAGACAGCCAACACAATCCGAGTTGGATCCGTAATATCCCTAGGGGTCAACTCACCCGCCTGAAGCGCAACTGCTCCGATTCTGGGGTGTATGCACTCCAGGCGTCTGATCTCAAAGACAAATTTAGAGATAGAGGATATCCGGATAAACTTTTAGAAGAAGCGTCTGTACAAGTAGATAAAATTGAACGTAATACACTATTAGAGTACAAAAATAAGAAACCATTGGAATCCACCAATGAAGTGGCCTTCGTCACTCAGTATAATGAGATGGCGCCAAAAATTAGATCTATTTTCAATAAACATTGGCCGCTACTCCTTTGTGACGATGTATTATCTAAATGCCTCCCAGAGAAACCCAAAATTATTTTTACCAAAGCAGCAAATTTAAAAACCCGTCTAGCCCCAAGTTGCCCTCTTGACAACAATAAAATAATGAGAACTAGTAAAAATAAGGGCTTTTATACATGTGCGAGCTGTACAGCCTGTACTTTTAGCAACAGCATGAAAACATTTAAGTCTAATGTAACAGATAAAATTTACAATATAAAAACATTTATGAACTGCCACTCCACATTTGTGATCTATCTATTGCAGTGCCCGTGTGGCCTACAATATGTGGGCAGGACTGGCAGGTGCTATCAACGAAGAGTTTATGAGCACATCTATAATATTAGACGAGGATTAGCCACACACAGTGTTTCGCACCATTTCAGTGTGCACCATAATAAAAATCCTGCTGGGCTGAAATGTCAGGCAATAGAAAACGCACAAGTGCATTGGAGAGGGGGAGATCAGCTACAACAGATCAGTAGGCGTGAAGCCTACTGGATCTATGAGCTGAAAACCCAGTCCCCAAATGGACTAAATATAGACTTTGATCTAGGTGTCTTTCTTAAATAACAATTTTAAATATAATATCAAGGTTTTTTAAATTTATAAGTATTTATTTAAGTTTTTATTAACCTTGGAATTCGAGAGATTGATTCATTAATAAGTGGTTCAATCAATTGAATTTTTAAATGTCATTTTAATTTTATATTTGTATAAGACACCTTATACTGCATCTTGGATTTTAAATATATATATTTTCCGGTGCAGGCTTTTGAACATATATGTGGGATAATAGACTATCTGGAGTCATCTATATTAAATATATACTCTATAAATCAGGACAACATGATTGATTAGTTTTTGTTTATAAGATTTTTGTTTAATGTTGTGTATGTTGTTTGTGTATGTTAGGCTGCCATAGTTTAGCACAACCATGACTGACAGGTTAATTAGCCAATCACTACTGCAGACAAAGAATGTGTAAAGACATTTTATTTCCACCAATTGGACTGCACCTGCCATTACAAAAGGCAACCATGGACTGTGCTAATCATCCCCTGAAGAAGTGCGCATGCGCACGAAACGCGTTGGGTGTTTTAGAGATTGTTCACAAGAGACTATCCAAGGAGCAGGTCACAGCACCCAGTTACAGCTCGAGCGAACGACGTGCGGTACAGGAGGAAGCGGCGGCGAGTAGCTTCACCTAGCGAGTGACGTCACGGCTGACGGGAATCTCGCGAGGTTTGGCCTGCAGGGACGCTGAGACCAGGAACAACTGGAGGAAGCGCCGGCGGCCATTACACCAGCACCACGCGCCGAAGCTGACTAAAGAACTGCACAGTATACATAGTATACACACCGCTTGTACCCCTCTGGCTTGCTGTAAGTAGGATTCCAGTTTTACCACACTGGATCCTCGACCCGCTCCCAAGATCTCTTGTTTTTAGTATTGTTTAAATAAATCTCTGTATTATTGTCAGCCTTTCTGTTAGTGTTGTTTGTCATGTATGTCATGTCTGTATGAGTTATATGTTTATAGTTTTGCAGTGTCACGCTATGATTTTTCTTTTTATCTCCCTTGCATGAAACCACGTGTGCTGTTGCGGAGTCTGCAGTCCTTCTGCCGGATCAGTATTTTTGGACATTGCAGCACATCTCTGGACTCATTCAGTTTGGACATTGAGGCGCCGGTCTGTATTGTTATCTCTGTGTGTTTTCACTAACTGTGTTTGGGTTAGTTTTTTCCTGGCAGCCGTTCTTAAATTTTTCACACTGTGTTTGTATTATATATATATATTGTTTAGCGCTATTCACACCACCCCTTTTTTCTCAGTCACTTATCCCCCACACAGGTGTAGCAGCTTCAATCACTTAACCACATCACTAGATCCCCGTAGACACCTATTACATCACTAAACATGAGCACTTTATTTTTGTCACGGACACGGAGAAATATTAATGTAGATCATATCTTCAATGATCCCCACACTATACTTGAAGTGGAACAAAAAGTGGTTGGATTCCAACCAATTCTAGTACAACTAGAAAAAACCTTAGTTGCAGAAAGTAGGCAATGGTGGGAGGTTACAACACTCAGTAAATACTTAGAGAACCACCGAATTCCACGTGGACTGAGAGTCCAAAAAGTACCTACTGTAGACACGCAGAATGCAATATTCATGAAAGAGTGGAATGACACTCTAGATCAGTGTTCTTTTTCATTGATGAAAATGCTTATACATCAGCGTAAAAAATCACTGATACAGTTAGACAATGAAATTGAAGAACTAAAAATAAAACTCCACCCGTATCTGGATAATAGAGAACTTCTGGATATGGAGCCCACTGTTAAAAAACGATTGGATCAGATTGAATTAGAAATAGTGGGCACCAAACAGAGTAAGTTCTTTAGAGATAAGAATGACTACGATACGGGTCGTCAGAGGACCTGGAATAGAAAAACTAAGGATGAACTAATTAAACAGCAGGAAAAGCGAACTAGTAATTCCTATATGGGGCCTAAACGAAGTAGGAGTGAGAAGAGCAATCAGATTTCTGACAGTATTAGTAATAGGTCTAGAAAACCGCATCATTTGCCACTTATACCCACTCCAGTACCCATTCCAGTGCCCATCCCCCAACCACAAAGGGTATTGCCCCAACATGATACGAGTCAGTATCTTAAGCAAAAAAGAGCTAAGGAACTATATGACGCACAGATAGCGACAGCACCTGATATTGAAGCAAGTTTGTCCAATAACAAATATCATGTGCTGTCAGAAATCGAATCGGAAAGCGAACCCGACAGTGCGTCATATACTCCTTTACCAACTCCGGGGGCTAAAACTACCTTTTCTTTTTTAGAGTGGAGGAAGGAAAGGGAGCACATCTTTCCCCAGGTAGAAATAAAGAAAACCAATCTAGAAATAAAGCCACCCATGAATTACAAAAAAAGAAAAAATGCACCAGAGGGCGAAGAGGAGGTACTAATAGAAATAGGTTAATCAAAAGCCAAACATACCAGAACATCTTTAACCTTAGTAGACACATCCTGACCCCAGTAGAAAAACGTGTGCTAGGAAAAGGACTCACATTTGCTCCAATATGTGGTCCTAATAGTTTTAATATCCACATTGATGTTCATAAGTTTGCACGGAAACTAGCTTTAAAAAAATATTTTATAAAAGATGCAGTCACTAGCCAATTAGATCAAGAACTACAGAAACCACATAGTAAATTTAAGGCTAAGTCCACTTTTTATCCTAAATTTGCCCAAGGGCATTTGGTTAACTCCTTTGTGGAGATAGTAACCAAGGAACTAGATGAGTCAAGTAGGACATATAAGATTCGAAGGGATAATTTCAACTCCAATGAAAAATTGGCCCTACAACAACTGGAGGATAATAAGGGGATAGTTATAAAATCTGCTGACAAAGGGGGGGGTATAGTGGTCATGGATACTGAATACTATCTCCAGGAGTCCATGCGACTACTGGGTGACGTGAACACATACCTCCCCCTTTTGAATAATCCCCTTAGAAAATTTGAAACCCAGTTGACAACTTTGTTACATAATGGTCTCAAAGAAGGGGCGTTAATACAGCAAGAATTAGAGTTTTTGGATGTTAAATGCGCACGCACTCCCATTTTTTACTTTATCCCAAAAATACACAAGAGCACTACACAACCCCCTGGCAGACCGATCATATCAGGTATTGGATCACTAACTTCAAATTTGTCTTCATTTATAGATCACCACCTTCAACCATTGGTACAACAGGTCCGGTCCTACCTGCGTGATACAACACATGTCCTTCAGATACTTAGAGATCTGCAGTGGAAGCCTGAATACATGTGGGTGACAGCGGATGTCACCTCATTGTATACTACCATCAATCACGACAAAGGATGTCAGGCAGTATCACGCAGGTTAGAACTAGACGACACTACATCACCAGCACTAAAAAAAATTTTAGTAGATAGTATACATTTTATTTTGACACACAATTACTTTCAATTTGATTCACAATTTTATTTACAGACCTGTGGAACGGCGATGGGCACAAGGTTTGCCCCAAGTTATGCAAACCTATTTATGGACAGTTGGGAGACAGACTACATCTGGAACAACTGTCCATTTGGGGCACACCTTGTGCTCTGGCGCCGTTTCATAGATGATATCATTTTTGTATGGTCAGGGAGCCAGGAACAACTGGAGTTGTTTTTTGAATTTCTTAATTCTAACGACAGGGATCTAAAGTTTACTTTTAATTATAATAGGGAGCATATAGAATTCTTGGATTTAAGCATATACATCCTAGACAATCAAATAAAAACCAAAACATATTTCAAGCCAGTGCAGGCCAATAACTACCTTAGGGCAGACAGCCAACACAATCCGAGTTGGATCCGTAATATCCCTAGGGGTCAACTCACCCGCCTGAAGCGCAACTGCTCCGATTCTGGGGTGTATGCACTCCAGGCGTCTGATCTCAAAGACAAATTTAGAGATAGAGGATATCCGGATAAACTTTTAGAAGAAGCGTCTGTACAAGTAGATAAAATTGAACGTAATACACTATTAGAGTACAAAAATAAGAAACCATTGGAATCCACCAATGAAGTGGCCTTCGTCACTCAGTATAATGAGATGGCGCCAAAAATTAGATCTATTTTCAATAAACATTGGCCGCTACTCCTTTGTGACGATGTATTATCTAAATGCCTCCCAGAGAAACCCAAAATTATTTTTACCAAAGCAGCAAATTTAAAAACCCGTCTAGCCCCAAGTTGCCCTCTTGACAACAATAAAATAATGAGAACTAGTAAAAATAAGGGCTTTTATACATGTGCGAGCTGTACAGCCTGTACTTTTAGCAACAGCATGAAAACATTTAAGTCTAATGTAACAGATAAAATTTACAATATAAAAACATTTATGAACTGCCACTCCACATTTGTGATCTATCTATTGCAGTGCCCGTGTGGCCTACAATATGTGGGCAGGACTGGCAGGTGCTATCAACGAAGAGTTTATGAGCACATCTATAATATTAGACGAGGATTAGCCACACACAGTGTTTCGCACCATTTCAGTGTGCACCATAATAAAAATCCTGCTGGGCTGAAATGTCAGGCAATAGAAAACGCACAAGTGCATTGGAGAGGGGGAGATCAGCTACAACAGATCAGTAGGCGTGAAGCCTACTGGATCTATGAGCTGAAAACCCAGTCCCCAAATGGACTAAATATAGACTTTGATCTAGGTGTCTTTCTTAAATAACAATTTTAAATATAATATCAAGGTTTTTTAAATTTATAAGTATTTATTTAAGTTTTTATTAACCTTGGAATTCGAGAGATTGATTCATTAATAAGTGGTTCAATCAATTGAATTTTTAAATGTCATTTTAATTTTATATTTGTATAAGACACCTTATACTGCATCTTGGATTTTAAATATATATATTTTCCGGTGCAGGCTTTTGAACATATATGTGGGATAATAGACTATCTGGAGTCATCTATATTAAATATATACTCTATAAATCAGGACAACATGATTGATTAGTTTTTGTTTATAAGATTTTTGTTTAATGTTGTGTATGTTGTTTGTGTATGTTAGGCTGCCATAGTTTAGCACAACCATGACTGACAGGTTAATTAGCCAATCACTACTGCAGACAAAGAATGTGTAAAGACATTTTATTTCCACCAATTGGACTGCACCTGCCATTACAAAAGGCAACCATGGACTGTGCTAATCATCCCCTGAAGAAGTGCGCATGCGCACGAAACGCGTTGGGTGTTTTAGAGATTGTTCACAAGAGACTATCCAAGGAGCAGGTCACAGCACCCAGTTACAGCTCGAGCGAACGACGTGCGGTACAGGAGGAAGCGGCGGCGAGTAGCTTCACCTAGCGAGTGACGTCACGGCTGACGGGAATCTCGCGAGGTTTGGCCTGCAGGGACGCTGAGACCAGGAACAACTGGAGGAAGCGCCGGCGGCCATTACACCAGCACCACGCGCCGAAGCTGACTAAAGAACTGCACAGTATACATAGTATACACACCGCTTGTACCCCTCTGGCTTGCTGTAAGTAGGATTCCAGTTTTACCACACTGGATCCTCGACCCGCTCCCAAGATCTCTTGTTTTTAGTATTGTTTAAATAAATCTCTGTATTATTGTCAGCCTTTCTGTTAGTGTTGTTTGTCATGTATGTCATGTCTGTATGAGTTATATGTTTATAGTTTTGCAGTGTCACGCTATGATTTTTCTTTTTATCTCCCTTGTGTATTGCAATGTTTATTGGGGGCAATTGTCCCCAATAAACATGCTATTATGCCTTAACCCCTTCATTGCTTTAGCGAATAGTCACTAAGGTAATGAAGCTGCTTTAATGTATTTTTATTAATAGTGTGCGGGAGCAGGGGGTCTCCTGAGCTGAACCGCAATGATTTCTGCCTCAGGGACCCCCTGCTTCCCGAGTTACAGGCCCCCGGTATGGGGCTTCGGCTGCCATTGTCGCAGCGATTTTTAATGCGTCCACGTCGCGTGACGTGTGACATGTAAACAATGGGATACCGGCACCCGATGCCCCATACTGGGGCCTGTAACTCGAGTTAAAACCTATTCGCTTTGGTGATATGCATATGCTTTTACTGGTTACAGGACATTACAAGCACCCCCTCGGGATTAATTTCCTATCTCAGAAAAATCTATAATACTTCTAGACTATGATCCCCGGGGCCTGCAGAAGAATCTAACCCAATGAGCAGGCAATCTACTTCTAGCAATGACTCCCTCCCCCTGCAGTCACATTGCAGACTTACCTTCTACATGGTGACATGAGGCTTCCTGCAGTACTGGCTGCCCTGTCCTGGGATAACAAGGATCAGGATCTGAATCATAGGGAGAAACAACACTGGTTATTGTGGGAGTTTGTCTCTGCATTAAAGGTGCAATCCACCTAGAATCAATGAGCTAAACACATAATATAGGAGAGCAGCCAATGACATGCACGTCCCAAAATATATCCCAAATCATCTCCATATCTATTGACTTCTAAACAATAGTATTACAGTGAGAACCTGTATCAGGGAGACTCTGTGGTTGTTGTTTTCTGTCTCGGGGATCCCCAGTTTGTTGGCTTACTGTTAAATGGCTCCCCAGGGAGGGCAATGACATTATCTGCCATGTTGTTCTATCCCTGATATTGAGATCTTCCTAGTATTTACCTTGCACTCAGAGAGGCTCTACTTCCTGCAGTACTTCCAGCACGATGCTCAGCAGTAAGGGATGTAGAAGGGAAGAGGGGGAGAGACGGAGCTGGTTTTCCTGCAACACAGAAGAAGTCAAAATCAGATCTCTCTTGTTGGGACTTTAAAAGGTATCACAACCTCTGACAAATCGACACTTCTCCGGGAGTAACACAACTACTAGAAGGGACCTGATTATTACTTGATTGTTCTTTTTAGATAAGACATGTCAAAGAGGGGATCTGATTATTATCTACAAATATATCTAGAGGTCTGGATTCCCCTCCGGACTTGGATTTCTGTGCCCAAAAGAAACTTAGTTTTTGATTACCACCCGGGCTCAGATCCTACAGCATTTACCTTCCTAGAAGACCGCCCCTCCCTTCTTTTGTCAGCATCAGTAGGGGAAGGGAGAGTGGAACAAAGGGGCTTAGAGACAGACAGGCACAGAGAAGAGAACGGTAGCAGAGAGAGACAAAATGCAAAGGAGGCAGAGAGAGATACGGGCAGATATTATACCATCATCTTACTCTGTCCATTCACACGGTCTTAAACTAATATTGCCTTCTCTATAAGTACACCAGTCACTTCCAGTTGGGTAAACACAGTTTCAGTGCTTGGTAAAGGTTCCAAAGAGCATTGAATGTCCATCTTGTTTCAATAAATATTTATGTTGTTAAAAGAAAATTCCTGTAGAGTAGGACCCTTCAACTAGTTCTCCAAAATCTTACAATCTACTCAAAGACTACTGAAGGACAGGAAAAATCTATAATACTTTAATAAAACGAGTATGCAATCTACTTCTAGACTATGATCCCCAGAGCCTGCAGAAGAACTCTAACCCAAAGAGCATACAGTCTAATTCTAACAAAGACTCCCTCCCCCTGCAATCACATTGCAGACTTACCTTCTACAGGATGACATAAGGCTTCCTGCAGTACTGGCTGCCCTGTCCTGGGATAACAGGATCTGAATCATAGGGAGAAACAACACTGGTTATTGTGGGAGTTTGTCTTGCGTCCCAAAATGTATCCCAAATCATCCCAGCATCTCTTGACATCTGAACAATAGTGTTACAGATTCTCACTGTATCGGGGAGACTCTGTGGTTGTTGTTTCCTATCTCAGGGAGATGTTAAATGGCTCCCCGTGGAGGACAATGACATTATCTGCCATGTTGTTCTATCCCTGATATTGAGATCTTCCTAGTATTTACATTGCACTCAGAGAGGCTCTACTTCCTGCAGTACTTCCGGCACGATGCTCAGGAGTGAGGGATGTGGAAGGGAAGAGGGGGAGAGACGGAGCTGGTTTTCCTGCAACACAGAAGTCAAAATCAGATCTCTCTCGTTGGGCCTTTAAAAGGTATCACAACCTCTGACAACTCTAAACGTCTCCAGGACTAGCACAACTACTAGAAGAAGGGAACTGATTACTACTTTATTGTTCTTTTTAAATAAGATGTCAAATAGGGGATCTAATTATTATCTACAAATATTTCTAGAGGTCCAGATTCCACTCTGGACTTGGATCTCTTTGCCCAAAACTAAACCTTGTTTTCGATTCCCACAGGGACATGGATCTTACAGCATTTCCCTTTTAGAAAGCCGCCCCTCCCTTCTTTTATTGACATTGTGTGTCAGCATCAGTAGGGGAAGGGAGAGTGGTACAAAGGGACTGAGAGACAGACCGACAAAGGGAAGAGAACAGGAGCAGAAAGAGAAAAAAAAGCAGAGGGGCAGAAAGAGACACAGGGACAGATATTCTACTAGCATCTTGTCACACAGTCTCAACTAATATTGTCTTGTCTATGAGTACACCAGTTACTTCCAGTTGGGTAAACACAGTTTTGGTGCTTGGTAAAGGTTCCAAAGAGCACTGAATGTTAATCTTATTTCAATAAATATTTATTTTGTTTAAAGAAAGTTCCTGTAGAGAAGGACTCTTCAACTAGTTCTCCAAAGGGGCCAGATCAGATGACATTTTAGGAGTACTGTAGATGTCCACAAGCTTATTGTAGTTTAATTTTAGATAATCTTACTAATCATTATATTTCAGTGTTTTGGAATAATTAATAACATCTGAACAATATATATTTACATTACTGTCCTCGGTGCTGGTGCAGGGCTAGAGCTGCACCAGCAGGAACGACAATATTCCCGATGACTTCCCACCGGGCCGGTTGGCTTTGTCGCGATGATCTGGCATTTTCTTCGAAGATGTTGCAGAGGGGGCATTGTGGAGGGGTGTTACCCGGGCCTCGGAGACAGAACTCCTCTGGTCTCCGCAGATAAAACCTGATGGCCCAGCCATGGTGGTCCTTCCTCTCTCGTCTCCATGCCCAGTGAGATGGGTTGTCTGCCATTATCTAGAAAGAAATTTGCAACAGTGGCATTGAACTTTCAAATCGTCACTTTTCAGGAACTTGCCGGTCTCTGGCAGTATGATGCTAACGCTGATCACTGATGAATTTTATGGACACGCACAGCTCCCATATTCCTACTAGGAACTTACACTCAAATTCAGGCTCCAAAAGGCATAGACAGACAAAGTGTTATTATAAAATGCCACTTTGTTTCTAGGGGACAAGGAAGAACAATTTGTCTCTTTAGAGGAACATGTATGTGGTTGCTAGTGAGGCTTAAATATGGAAGGATGTATATACTATACTGTATGTTCTCCAGGTTCTCCACAACCTCCCCAAAACCAGCCAAGAATCCCTTCCCTCTTCTCTTTACAAATTTAGCAAAATGAACCAAATGTACTGTAATGTGTTTGAAATCTCATCCTAGTCCAGAGAATGTAGGTCACAGCCTCTAGATGCATCTTTCCTCTGTACACACTCATTTGCGTCTGGACCAGTTTGCAAGAACATAGAACCTCATTCTGGTCCACAGGGTGTCCATCATTCTTTGTTAACCCAGCCCTTCTGTATATAAACCTCTTTGCATCTGGACCTGCATACAAGACTTTGTAACCCAATCTTGTCTCAGAAGTTCCTCATCCTTTCCGAATCCATCTCTCCTCTTTACAAATCTCTTTGTATCTGGTACCTCACGCAGGTCCAACGGATGTCCCTCATCCCTCTTCCTAACAAACCTGCTCGCATGTGGACTGGGTCACAAGGGCTTTATAGCCCATCCTCGCCCACAACATGTCCCTTGTCCTCTTGAAGTCCCAGCATTGCCGATACCATGTACGTCCCAGAGCCCAGAGGTAGATCTGCTCCTTGAAGTGCTCATCTTCTTCCATATCGTTAGCAAGAAACCTGAAGCAAAAATGGAAACAATACTGTATGTAAGAAACAGAGAACGGCTGTCTGTGCTGGTAGAGCTTACAATGCATGTTAATGTACAACAGGAATCATCTGCTGATGGTACTTAGAGTGAATGACTGAAATAAAGGGTGGGCAATTGTTTTCAATGTATATGTTAACGCACATGAAGATGCATAATACAATCTGATCCTCTGAGATTTGTCAACTACGAACTCATACAGATGTGTAACTGGTAATAAAGTGGCTTGGATGTTTCTCCTGGGAATGGATACTCCACATGTGATGGGTGAACATGTAAGGAATAAATCACAACATAGTGTAATACTGTTAAGCATACATACAAACATATAACATGAGACGGACGCTGAGAACAACAGGTGACCAATTACAAACACATTTAATAAAGCATATCATTAAAAATACATAAAATACATACAATAGAAACTGTTAGGACACTCCAACTCAGGTGGGGGTACCTGCTTACCGAATGTAAGAAGGTATCAGGCAGTGGATATATAAGAGTATCCCCTCTATGGATGGCTGCTGCTGCACCGAACTGCTGGGCTCACACGTGTATCCTCTACCGTGGATAGTGCTTGCTCCCTCTGTTTGTGGCATCCGCCTCTGTGTGCCGTGGACACGGAAGATTCCCGTGTCTGCCGAGGGATAGTAGTTCCTTCCTGCTCGGCTACTGGACGCGCGCCAAACGGAGCTGATGTAAACGCGGATGGATATCCGCCCGGATTCGGCAGCCAACGGGCATCTGCTAGCAAGTTCCAAGGGGGACAGGATACACCACCGAGTCTGGAGGACCTCTCAGAAACACCCTACGCGTTTCGAAAGTCTTGCTTTCTTCCTCAGGGGTAAACGTAGTATAAAAAAGTAGTCCCTGTGTGTCCCGATATATATAGTCCCGTATTAAAGGTGCAGTACATCAGAATAAACTTGCTCATGCGCAGATGTGTGCTTTGGGACTCTCAGCGTCTCGAACAAGAACATGTACACAAAAACAAACATAGAACATGAAATGACAAATAATACATATCAAAATAATAAATTTACACTGTCTAAAAACTTAAATAATGACAATGGAATATAAAGAATATATGGCCTAATGTCATATTCTTTATATTCCATTGTCATTATTTAAGTTTTTAGACAGTGTAAATTTATTATTTTGATATGTATTATTTGTCATTTCATGTTCTATGTTTGTTTTTGTGTACCTGTTCTTGTTCGAGACGCTGAGAGTCCCAAAGCACACATCTGCGCATGAGCAAGTTTATTCTGATGTACTGCACCTTTAATACGGGACTATATATATCGGGACACACAGGGACTACTTTTTTATACTACTTTTTTATACTATGTTACCCCTGAGGAAGAAAGCAAGACTTTCGAAATGCATAGGGTGTTTCTGAGAGGTCCTCCAGACTCGGTGGTGTATCCTGTCCCCCTTGGAACTTGCTAGCAGATGCCCGTTGGCTGCCGAATCCGGGCGGATATCCATCCGCGTTTACATCAGCTCCGTTTGGCGCGCGTCCAGTAGCCGAGCAGGAAGGAACTACTATCCCTCGGCAGACACGGGAATCTTCCGTGTCCACGGCACACAGAGGCGGATGCCACAAACAGAGGGAGCAAGCACTATCCACGGTAGAGGATACACGTGTGAGCCCAGCAGTTCGGTGCAGCAGCAGCCATCCATAGAGGGGATACTCTTATATATCAACTGCCTGATACCTTCTTACATTCGGTAAGCAGGTACCCCCACCTGAGTTGGAGTGCCTAACAGTTTCTATTTTATGTATTTTATGTATTTTTAATGATATTCTTTATTAAATGTGTTTGTAATTGGTCACCTGTTGTTCTCAGCGTCCGTCTCATGTTATATGTTTGTATGTATGCTTAACAGTATTACACTATGTTGTGATTTTTTCCTTACATGTTCACCCATCACATGTGGAGTATCCATTCCCAGGAGAAACATCCACGCCACTGGTTGTATATTTTTATTACTATATATTATATGTTTATATTACACTAGTGCAGAGCGCCATTGATATATTTTTTGTACTGTTCAATACCTGACTGGGGTTCAGGCATATATCACAGGCTGCCTGCACATTAGGATATAGCGCTACCTATCTGTTTTTTAGCTGGTAATAAAGTGGCGTTATAAAGAGTTATAAAAGAATGGTGGGTAGCCGTGCTGGTCCTTTCTTCCATGTAGTTACAAAGTGATAAAAAAGAAGAGTTATCAGTGAGAGGAGGAAGAAAGAACAGAAAGGACATTAATACAGGGGCCAAGGAGAATAAGTTGCTATGAGTGTGGCCTGGTCACAAAGGGGTTAAAATAAAAGTTACACCATAAGTCTGTCACTGCCAGATGTGCGTACAATGCACTGTAAGGCAAAGTCTTACTGAATGTCTTTGTGTCTACAGATGTAGCCAGACTTACTGTCTCCAGCACCGCGGTCAGAGACCCACACGTCTGCTGATCTGGAGACAGTGTCTGTCCCAATCTCGCTGTGGGGGGCCATGCTTCCGTATTGCACCACCCCACAGCATTAGTCCTCCGGTGCCGTAATCACCGCGGTCGCATGAGTTAGTCTTGTTATATCTGTATTGTCTGTTTTTGGCGGCTCAAATTTAATAATGAAAATATTTGCACAGCAAACTCATGGAATGTGTATATCTGTGCAAAGCAATGTGTGTGTGTGTGTGTACAGGGCAGTGTGTGTGTATATCTGTGCAAAGCAATGTGTGTGTGTGTGTACAGGGCAGTGTGTGTGTATATCTGTGCAAAGCAATGTGTGTGTGTGTGTGTACAGGGCAGTGTGTGAGTGTACAGGGCAATGTGTGTGTGTGTGTGTGTGTGTGTGTGTGTGTGTGTGTGTGTGTGTGTGTGTGTGTGTGTGTGTGTGTGTGTGTGTGTGTGTGTGTGTGTGTGTGTGTGTGTGTGTGTGTGTGTAGTGCAATGTGTGTGTATATCTGTGCAGAGCAGTGTGTGTGTGTGTGTGTGTTGTGTGTATTTGTGCAGAGTAATGTGTATGTTTGTATATCTGCAAGGGAATGTGTGTGTATATTTGTGCAGAGCAATATGTTTCTCTGTGTGTGTATATTTGTGCAGGGAAATGTGTATGTGTGTGTATTTGTGCAGGGAAATGTGTATACTCGACATGTTGCTTCAGGCAACAAAAATGGGTTAAGAAATGGCCTTTCACCTTGTCCTTTATCAGGTCTCATTATAGATATGAGTTAAAATTTACTTACAGGGCAACAAAGAAGTTCCTCCTGGTATATTCTTCAATCCTCAGGCCTGCACGCTGGAAGTAAGCCAGCACCATGGCCAGCAGGTACTACAGGGATATGAGAATGTGTTAGCGAAACAAGGTCTTAATGGGCAAAGATGTACAAGTCCAGGTTAGGCCTCTGTTACAAAGTGTCACACAGCAAAGGTTTATCAGGCAGGTTCATTGAAAATGATCAGGGAGCCTGGAGGCCACCTCATGGCCCAGATACTAACCTTCATATTCCAAACGCCACCTCCCGGCACCAGAAGATTGGTGTGATTGGGCCACAGATGTCTTATGGGATAGCACTGCTATGTTCAGTATTATTATACTATATGTATAAGGTACCATCACATTCTGTAGCATAGGTTCATTAGAAGGTATCATGACCTGCAATCAATCTTACACTTCCTGGTGACTCTAGTGTGACCCTGACCAGAAACAGAAATTTACTGTATATTGCTAATAGATATTGACCGTTTGCGTCCTTTCCCTCCAGTTTGCTTATCTTCCTACCAGCTGTGAAGCCAAAGACCCCATTTGTTCCCTGACATTGTTCCACATCTACATATCAATGTGGCTATCTCATGTTGCTGAATTTCTTTACTGTATTAACTTTCTCAGTCTCTGCTGGTAACACAGTAACACAAGGAGAGGGAAATGTAACATTCCATTGTGTCCTTCCCTCCCACAGAGAAGGAAGACACCCAGCTCTACAGTAACAGGTGGAGGTCAGAGACCGAGCAGATCTATCACCCATGGAGTCTTTGGCCTCTCAGATACAATGACAAAGACAAGAATGGTACCTACATATGGACCACTGATCCCATCCCATCCACTGCAGGGTAACAGCCGGGGCTGGTCTTCCAGGATCTCTCATGCATCTATCCTGCCTACCATGGAGCATGTACAAGAAATACCTTATCCGAAATCTTCAAGCAACTATCCATGCCCAGGAATGCCCGGATGATGTCATCTTCTACAAAACAGTTCAAAATGAGGTAATAAACACTCAGTTCATGTTACTGTATGTTTGTCATGAAAGCTTCTTTCCGATATGCCTCTTATCATTCATTTAAAGTAAACCAGTAGCTTTGGTTGTGAAAAAGAAATGTCCATTGTGTTAAATCTTTAGGTGTGCATAAATACCCAATACTTACCCAAACTCAGTTTGCCAATGTTCCAACCAGTGAGCGCTTTCTCATACTGTTATTCTAGTTGAAACCTTTGCTAAATTGTAAGGGCCAGATGCGCAGCGCTGTGTTACGTCAGGGCTCATAAGGTCTCATATCCCCAAAGCCAATTATACGGATAAACAAGCAACGGCTGCTGATTAAATCATTAGCACAGGCTTCGCATCATGTTATTGTAACGCAATATTGCGCTATCTGCCAAATAACGGCAAGTTAAGTACAGTATATCTTACCTAACGGTGATGCTACAGTATACTGTACCCACCCAGACCCTGAAAATAATTATCTATTTATTTATCAAATGTGTTACCAGGAAGTAATACATTGAGTTACCTCTCGTTCTCACGTAGGTCCTGGGCATGGGACATACAATATGGGAGAGAGAGTTCCCCAAACTTTCCTGACATAGAGATGTTAGTCTCTCTCTTTCTGCCCTTCCGCTCTCCCCTCTCCGTTAAACCCCATATTTCAGTGCCTGGATGGGAGTAGCACCATCTTTTGGATCTGACTTTACTTAATGGTAAGATCCTGTATTAGCCTTAACGGCCTTTAGATGATGTGCATTGTTAGCCCGCGGCCATAGTAAGCGTGACGTCGCGCGCGCTGCACACAAAATCATGTAAGGCAATGAGCACGGCCATAGAGCATGCGTTTGCACGAGCGCGATGGCGCAACCAATTTTTCTCCAGACAAAACCTTTTGATTTTGTCTCCCAACGGCCGGGTCACCTGCGCGTTTCAGCCAATGAGGGAGAACCGCTCACGTGACGTCGCGGGCCAAACATTGAATTGGAGCTGCTCATGGATTGCGTCTCCTCCTCCAGACCCCACAGGCCACGGATCGCCTGTGCTGCAGGCGCGCGGGACATGACGCGCTCGGTCGCCCGCCTGCTATGTACAAGGCCTTAGGGGGAATGCCACTTTTGCATATTATTATCACTAACGGCCACTATACTTAACACAATGCTCTCTCCAGGAGAAAACATGACATCGTTGTTATTAGCCGATTAGGAAATGTGGTAAGATTTAACGACATTAAGTCACTTAACGGAGCTTGGTGGATCCAGCGCTAAATGGGATACTCATAATATGGGGCTATTTGCTCCCAGCTGCAAAACTGGGACTAAATCAGCGCAGAATCAGCACTATATTTACCATAGAAAAGGAATTACATTGAAAGCAATTGCAGTTTTTTCTTTAATACATTGTTTTGCACTCATTTTGCAGCCAGGAGACTTTAGTACATAACCCCTGATAATGTGTAATGTTCCCTGGTTAATAATCTGTGCCAATGAAAGCACATAACCAGTTACACGTGATGCAAACAGAATATAATTATTTTAAAGCCTGTTGTGTATCAATGTTAATGTTTTAACATTTAGTGCAGATTAGTAGGTTTATGGCCCCGGGGACATTGAGGAATTTGACGTTAAGAAAAGGCAGAATATAATGAGAAAATACGGAGAATACAAAGCCGCACAATACAATGACGAGATATTTCATACTATTTTAATGTGTATCCCCGAACTTCTCTCTAACTCCTCCAAATTACTTGTACTCTCCCCTAATCCCAAGATAAAATATGGCTGAATACATGCAAAAAGCCATGATATATTGGCAATAAGACACACAAGGTTAACATGCATGTTCACTTTCACATACATCACATATTCCTTTAATTAATTAATAAGGGCAGCCAGGAAATGACTATGTCCATTGAAAATTGCAAAGTGTCTTAAAATAAGCTGTGAAATCCTCTTGTTACGGTTTTGTTATAGTGCACAGCAGAGGGCCTTACCAAAGAGTTGGTAGAATGCTGTCCTCTGAGCCGGCTCAATGGTGACTGGAGGATGAATGTTCACCATGGTGTCCTCTTCTGCAGGATCTTCAGTCTCCTGCGCTCCAGATGTCCTATGACGCTGAAGCGCTCTTCTGCTGCATCCTGATGTCCCCATCTCACTAACTGTAGGGCGTAGCCCATGGTCACTCTGGATGCTTCTTCTCTTGTGAGCAGCTCTGTGGTGGGAGAGGATAAGTCGCTACGTTATGAAATTCTCTATGCAGGTTTATTTTCCCAACAAGGTAAAACAAATGTTAAACTGATTTCCCTGCACTAGAACAGAGCTGGATTGTTTTTGGTTTGTAGACCCCAAACCCTGTTATCTGTTTGTGTGTTACTTAAATGTATTCACCAGCCCTACCATAAACATAACTAGTTCCACCTACTGCTGATCACCAAGAACAGCTGCACTGCTGATCCCCCTATCCTCTGCATTTCGCTTCCTCTTGCCCCGTGTAACTCTGGGCCGGGCAGACCTGCGACGGCAGTCTCTCTGCGTAGAGGTGGCCACTTGGGAAGAGGACCTGGGCTGCAGATGTCTGAAATGAAAGAAGAAGAGTAATTTACACCCTATTGTAACCTTACTCCATGTTATCATGAGATTTTATAGCAGTCCTTGTCTTTCTATGTATAATCCCAGTGTGTTTTCTTACAAATAGTCTGCACTTCTATAGGTAGTGGGGACATAAAGAACCAAGAAGAGAGGGGTAAAACATTATATGGTCAAGACCCATCAAAGTAAAAGACATTGTAATAGTACATAAAGCTTCTTTCTTTAGTACAAACGCGGAGACCATTCATCACGGATCCCTCAGACTGGTGTTTTCAATGAACCTTTGTACTTCTGGTTGGGATTTTAATGTCACAAACCCGACTCTATTATTTATATGCTACAACTTTCTGAGAACCTTTTGTTATTATTTCCTGTATATTGAAGGTGCCCCATACAGTACATGCCGGCACGTCACAGCTCAGCGGGACTTTGCAGGCAGAGGTAGAAAAGGATATATTTCTCTGCTAAGTATCAGGGAGTTTCCTTGGTACCGTAATCACTGCAGGAGAGGTGACCAGCCAGCAAAGGGAGATAAAGTGACATATTCTTAAGGTCAACAAGCTGGTACTGGGGTTTGTCTCCTTTCAATCAAGTGACTGGCAGGCAAAATGGTGAGAAGCAGGATAAACAGTTATACAGGCACTTATATCCAGGCACTTATGAGGGTATATGAATGCACTGATATCCAGGCACTTATGGGAGTATATCCATGCACTGATGTCCAGACACTTATGGGAGTATATCCATGCACTGATGTCCAGACACTTATGGGAGTATATCCATGCACTGATATCCAGGCACTTATGGGGTTATATCCATGCACTGATATCCATACACACAAATGGAAATGAGGTTATTGATAACTATGGATTCGCAACTTCTAGGGAGAGTCGTTACCACTAGCTTAGTCTTTAACCCCAAACTATACTGTATTTGTAGCACTCTGCATTTAATTACACATTATTTTCCCTAAAACGCAAAGCTGGATTATTTTGCCACAGAGACAATCTATCTCACAACCTCTCCGTCCCCCTTATGCCTCTACTTACCTACTGTCCATTTTCTCTTGTAACCTCAAACCCAAATATAGAATTGAGAAGATGGAAAGAGATTGGAGAAAAGTTGTCTGGATCCAGATAAATATATGGAGCAGAGAGAAGAGGTTACAGGGTGTATACAATACGTTACAGGTCAGATAAATATACTATCTGTGTAATGGTAGAAAACTTGATAATAAAAAGTGCTAAAAGATGTAATGTCACAAAATATCACATATGTGAAATATAAATATACTAAGTATTAGTTTACACTAAAATATTTACATAAAATATACCAGAGATGTTTAAAAAAACAATGTAATAAATATACTTTATGATAGAGAGAAGGTAGAAAAGGTTATCTATAATATATACGTTACCGACTAGATGGTGCACAAGTAGCTATAAAAAATATCTCTTAGAAAAATGTAAATGATTAATAATAAATCAGATGTTATAATAATAAGATGGTACAAATCAGATAAAATATGGCACAGACCAAATATTATATGGTACAAAATTGCCAATATACACAATTGATTTCCCAAAATGGCACAAGGCAGACACAGCCAACAGGGAGAAATTCAAAGTGCAAATCAGCATCCAGCATTCAAAGCCAGTTTGAATCAAAACAACTGAGCCACAGTGTTCTTAGCAACACCTCGTTAACACTCCGTGAGGTCATAGGTTCTATTAGAGCTCTGATGTTGCAGCTTCACCAGACATTGGGGAGTCAGCAACAGATAGTTCTACAATATGCCATTTCCTTTTTGACTTAATGCGGAAATCTCCTCCTAAATAATTACGTGCTAGATAAGTTTGAAAAAAAGACATATGTCCATCAAGTCCAACCTACGCTAAATTTATTCTTCATTACCGATGGAGACTGTGATGGCAGATACAATAAATTTGTTCAAAAAAAGGTTGGACATCTTTTTAGAAAGGAAAGGTATACAGGGATATACCAAATAAGTAAATATGGGAAGGATGTTGATCCAGGGAGTAATCTGATTGCCAATTTTTGGAGTCAGGAAGGAATATATGTTTGCCCTTATGAGATATCATTGGATGATATGTCACTGGGGTTTTTTGTTTGCCTTCCTCTGGATGAATAAGTAAGTATAGATATAGGATAAAGTATCTGTTGTCTTAGTTTAGCATAGGTTGAACTTGATGGACATATGTCTTTTTTCAACCTCATCTACTACTGCTGAGACACACTTTCTTCGAGCAAATACCCAGTATGTACCTGGCAGATACCTGGAATGCGCCGCTCCTCACCTCTGACAAGCCCCGTTGCGTTTGCCTTCCCAGCCATGGTTCATGCCTGGCTGACGGGCGGCTGATCTGTTAAATGATAATGATTAGGATTTAATAGGCTGCAATGCTTCGCGTGTCTACCAGATGGCATAAATTCATGAATTGTAATGCAGTATATATATATATATATATATATATATATATATATATATATATATATATATATATATATATATATATATATACTGTGCAGTATTGCAACCAGCGGGAATAAAATGCTTCAATCCCTGCCTGGAAAATAACGCAATGCACTCGGGCAGAAAACAGTCACAAACTTCAATACACCCGAGTATACCCGAATTCGTGGGACTAGCCGATCTCGAATAAAGTGTGTCGCCAGTGTATGTAACTATGTACAGATACACTTCAAATGCTAACAAAAAACCCAAGTGAAACATTACCTGATGATATCTCATAAGGGGAAAAAATATTCTTTCCTGACTTCCACAAGTTAGAGATCGGTAGCAATTCGCCTGAATGAAATCATTTTGTTTAATATGTTAATGTGTTAAATTCCCGAAAACAAAAATATATATATATACAGTGGTGTGAAAAAGAAAGTACACCCTCTTTGAATTCTATGGTTTTACATATCAGGACATAATAACAATCATCTGTTCTTTAGCAGGTCTTAAAATTAGGTAAATACAACCTCAGATGAACAACAACACAACATATTACACCGTGTCATGATTTATTTAACAAAAATAAAGCCAAAATGGAGAAGCCATGTGTGTAAAACTAAGTACACCTTATGATTCAATAGCTTGTAGAACCACCTTTAGCAGCAATAACTTGAAGTAATTGTTTTTCTGTATGACTTTATCAGTCTCTCACATCGTTGTGGAGGAATTTTGGCCCACTCTTCTTTACAACGTTGCTTCAGTTCTTTGAGGTTTGTGGGCATTTTGTTTATGCACAGCTCTCTTAAGGTCCAGCCACAGCATTTCAATTGAGTTGATTTCTGGACTTTGACTGGGCCATTGCAACACCTTGATTCTTTTCTTTTTCAGCCATTCTGTTGTAGATTTGCTGGTGTGCTTGGGATCATTGTCCTGTTACATGACCCAATTTCGGCCAAGCTTTAGCTGTCGTACAGATGGCCTCACATTTGACTCTAGAATACTTTGGTATACAGAGGAGTTCATGGTCGACTCAATGACTGCAAGGTTCCCATGTCCTGTGGCTGCAAAACAAGCCCAAATCATCACCCCTCCACCTCCATGCTTGACAGTTGGTATGAGGTGTTGGTGCTGATATGCTGTGTTTGGTTTTCGCCAAACATGGCGCTGTGCATTATGGCCAAACATCTCCACTTTGGTCTCGTCTGTCCAAAGGACATTGTTCCAAAAGACTTGTGGTTTGCTCAGATACAACTTTGCAAACCTAAGCTGTGCTGCCATGTTCTTTTTAAAGAGAAGAGGCTTTCTCCTGGCAACCCTTCCAAACAAACCATACTTATTCAGTCTTTTTTTAATGATTAGGGAGGATGAGCCCCCCCCCCCAAACAAACTGACGTATGCTGCAGAGTATAAATCCAGAAGTATACAGTCCATGTACTTAATGCATTCAGCTCTGGACAACAGGGAGTTAAATTAGTAAGTGTCTATCACATAAAGTCAACATGACTTGACCCCTAATGCAGGGATAAGCCTATCGATCGGGTAAGGGTTGACCGGAGCTGGTCTCTCAACCAACAACGGACCCCTGTAGTTGTAAACCCCGCATGAATGGCTATTTCCCCTGGGGATTTAAACAAAATAAAGAGATCACTTACTCCGTGTATTCCTCGGTCCGGCTGTGAACGTGGACAAACGAAAAAACCTCTCTGCAGGGAAAGAGAATCAACGGGCACTGCAAGCAAAAAAGTGTAGCGGCGGACTGTGCTAAAC
This sequence comes from Ascaphus truei, assembly GCF_040206685.1. Lineage (NCBI taxonomy): Eukaryota > Metazoa > Chordata > Amphibia > Anura > Ascaphidae > Ascaphus > Ascaphus truei. The sequence continues at coordinate 47,903,375 of NC_134495.1, forward strand.
AAAATTGCCTTTATTGATCCATGAGCAAAAAATAGAATAAAAGAGGGGAATAAGTCCCCTGTGCGCTCTAACGCGTTTCAGCCCTATGGGGCTTTGTCAAAGAGTCATAGGGGTGAAACGCGTTAGAGCGCACAAGGGACTTATTCCCCTCTTATATTCTATTTTTTGCTCATGTATCAATAAAGGCAATTTTTTTTAGCACAGTCCGCCTCTACACTTTTTTGCTTGCAGTGCCCGCTGATTCTCTTTCCCTGCAGAGATTTTTCATTTTTCTAACTGTACAGTCATGAATTTTAACATGCTAACTGAGGTCTGTAGAGTCTGAGATGTAACTCTTGGTTTTTTTTTGCCATTTCTTTGAGCATTGCACGGTCTGACCTTGGGGTGAATTTGCTGGGACGTCCACTCCTGGGAAGATTGGCAACTGTCTTGAATGTTTTCCACTTTTGAAAAAAACACACAACAACACACAACTTCCTGAGTAATGGCAGCAGTTGTAGAGCAGCAGCAGGGCTGTGATCAGGTGAGAGGGGCGGTGTGTGCCAGGATTGTGCCAGATGTGTGCCAGGCTGCTCTCGACAGGCAGACCGCTTATAACCTCCCTAATCCCCCATCTCAAGGTTAGCGAGAGAGCCTCAATAATTGCGGATTTGTGTCTTTTAGAGCCACACAACAGGACTACAGAACATGAAGTGACTTACCATATTAGCCCGAATATAGTGTAGCACTGTTTCCCCCATCCTCTAGGAGATGTTATCCTGTTACTAACATGGTGTGGTGCTGGCATACCTGTGAGGGTCAGGAGAGCTGAGTTGGTTTGCGATGTTGAGGAGACCAGGACAGGCTTTTGATGTCATCATCTGGTGTTCAGGGTATCAGCGCCTCCAGCTTCAGTGAGTATCCAGTATTCCTGGAGATAGGTCCCACTAAAGCACAGTCTCTCATACCCATTGCCCAATTACTGCAGCCTCAGGCAGGGATATATAAAACTAGGGCTTTCTTAAGCAGTCACAGCAGATGGTATTTCCAATGGTGCAGGTGCATACAAAGGGTCCCCAGACTTCTGGATGGTGCGGGACCTCTGATAATGATGAGGCCTAGATAGAATTTAGTTGTTCTTCCAGCCCCTTAGGGGCTGGAGGCACGCTCATCCCGGAAGGGAGAGACTCACATCCTTTCCAGTCTTCAGAGTAGATCTCACAAATCTTTCCCCTGGGAGGGGGAGAGCAGGACTCTTGCTACCACATCCTAGGAGGGTGGGAGCTTGACTAATTCTAATTTAGAACTTCCCCTCTGAGTTAAGGAAGGGGAGGGCTCAATATCTGTACCCCTATTGGTTGTACACAGACACTCAGTCACCACCTCTTCTGTCACTCAGAGTCAGCAGGGGGGTTCAAAAGCCCCTAGGATTAACCTGTCACAGCCTGCAGGTCTACCAGGTCTTCAATGACAGCTGTCTATTTAGTTCAATTTAGGTAAAAACATATCTCAAATTATCTCTGTCCTGCAATCATCCTACCCTGCTGTGTCTTAATTAAATTCGTCTTTCAAACCATTTGCTTTAACGTCCCTCACATGTGCTAATTAAGTTGTTTAGTCCAGCCAGGTGACTGTGTAATAGTATATAAGTAAACTCACAACAGCCATTGCTGCGTGCAGCCTTTGCTCCTAAGCAGAAATGCTTTTAAGTAGAAATCTTTAAGGTAGTGAGGAAGTTTAAAAAAGGAAGTTCAAAAAGAAGTGGAAAAAGTGGACACCATCTAATTCTTCTGATTCCTGCATTTGAACTATGCTGGAAAGGAGGATATCACCCCAGACTGCAGATCTCAACACATAAATATTGCTGTGATGCCGCCTTTACTTTTTATATTTGCTTTAACCTCACTTATTTTCAAATTATGCACTTCCTTCCACCAGCCTCATCATGTCTCAAACTCTATTCATATTTCGCCATCTCTCTTTACTTCCCCACTTCTCAGTTCACATGGACTCCTTTCTTACCTGCGCCCTCTGTGACCACACAGCTATACCCCCTTCACTAAAACACGCCCCTACAAATCATCCTCACACATTCTCTTTCTGTCCATGCTTCTCCTCCTCGCTTCTGGGGATATCTCTCCCAATCCTGGTCCCTGCCTTATTTCTACTTGCTCTCGTCCTCGCCTTCCACATGCAACTTCTACTCCTTCTGGTGTAAACCCCTCCAACCTCATACCCATCCCCTTCCACCCTCCATCCTCTCTTCCTTTCTCCTGTGCCCTTTGGAATGCTCGCTCCCTCTCTAACAAGTTCTTCTCTGTGCATGACTTCTTTCTCTCTCACTCTCTGCTCCTATTTGCCATAACTGAGACCTGGCTCACTCAGACTGACTCTGCTCTGGAAGCTGCCCTCTCTTATGGTGGCCTTTCCTTCTCCCACACTCCGCGCCCTGATGGCAGGGGTGGAGGCGTGGGGCTCCTGCTCTCCTCTCTCTGCCGCTACCGAACCGTGCCTATTCCTCCCTCTCTTGCTTTTCCCTCCTTTGAGGTTCACACAGTCCAGATCTTCTCTCCTCTCCCAGTCCATGTGGCGGTCATCTATCGCCCACCTTCCTCTACTCATCCCCCTTCTGCCTTTCTTTCTCACTTTGAATCCTGGCTCTCTTCCTTTCTCTCCTCTGACTCCCCTGTTCTTCTCCTTGGGGACTTCAACTGCCACATTGATGACCCCTCTCTCCCTTGGGCTTCCCGCTTTCTTTCTCTAACCTCTTCTATTGGCCTTCAACAGTGGACTGAAGCCAGCACCCACAAGGATGGACACTACCTAGACCTGGTTTTCACTAAAAACGTCTCTCTCTCCGATTTCTCCATTTCCCATTTTCCTCTCTCTGACCATCACCTCATCTCATTTTCTCTCTCTCGCTTCTCTCCATCTCCATCTCGCCCTCGTTTTTGCAGAAACCTGCGCTCTATTAACCTACCAGCTCTTGATTACACTTTACGCTTCTCCCTCTCCTCACTCAGTTCTGCTTCAGACCCTGACAACCTGGTCAGGAACTACAACTCTGCCTTATCTTCCTCTCTTGATCTTCATGCCCCGCTTTCTCTCTGCCGTCCTCACCCTTCTAACCCCAGACCCTGGCTAAACTCCCACACACGCATGCTGCGTTCCTCCACTCGTTCCTCTGAACGCCTCTGGAGGAAATCTCATACGCTCGCAGACTTCATTCACTACAAATTTATGCTGTCCTGTTTCAACTCTGCTCTCTCTCAGGCTAAACAAACCTACTTTTCATCACTAATCAACACACACAAGTCTAACCCACGCCGACTCTTTTCTGTCTTTGACTCTCTACCCAGACCACCCTCAGCTGCCTCCTCTTCTTCCTCCACCTCACCTCAGGACTTTGCTGACTTTTTTAAGGAAAAGGTGGAATCCATACGTCAGAACATCCCATCTGTTGCCTCCTCCCATCCCACACTGCTTCCCAACTCCCCTCCTGCCTTTCTTGACTCTTTTTCCGCTATCTCAGAGGAGGATGTGTCACTGCTGATCTTTTCTTCTCCCTCTACCACTTGCCCTCTTGATCCCATTCCCTCCCTTCTCCTAAAACCTCTTGCTCCTTCTATAATCCCTATGCTCACACAGATCTTTAACTCTTCCCTCTACTCTGGTACCTTTCCATCCTCCTTCAAGCATGCAACCGTTATACCATTACTCAAAAACAGCAAGCTTGACCAGACCTGTCCTTCTAAATATCGACCTGTCTCCCTCCTGCCTTTTGCCTCCAAGCTCCTTGAACGTCTTGTATTCTCTCGATTGCTACACTTTCTCAACACCTATTCTCTTCTAGACCCTCTACAATCTGGTTTCTGCACTGCTCACTCTACTGAAACAGCCCTCACTAAAATAACTGATGACCTCCATGCTGCCAAAGACAGAGGTCATTACACTCTGCTCATATTACTTGACCTCTCTGCAGCATTTGACACCGTGGACCACCCTCTTCTCCTTCACATTCTCCATACTCTTGGTATTCGGAATAAAGCTCTATCCTGAATCTCCTCTTACCTCTCCCATCGTACTTTCTGTGTCTCTTTGCTAGCACCTCCTCCTCCTCTATTGATCTCTCTGTGGGGGTACCCCAGGGCTCTGTCCTGGGACCCCTTCTCTTTTCTCTTTACACACTCTCTCTAGGTGACCTAATCACATCTTTTGGGTTTAAATATCACCTCTATGCTGACGACACACAAATTTACCTTTCAACCCCTGACCGTACACCTGCTATACAGACCAAAGTTTCTGAATGCCTCTCTGGAATATCATCCTGGATGGCCATCCGCCGACTGAAACTTAACATGGCAAAAACAGAGCTCCTTATACTTCCTCCCAAACCTGGCCCCACTACCTTCTTCCACATTGCTATTGGAAATATGATCATTCACCCAGTAGCCCAAGCATGCTGCCTAGGGGTTACACTTGATTCCTCTCTCTCATTCTCCTCTCATATTCAAAATGTTTCTAAAACCTGTCACTTTTTCCTCCACAATATCACAAAGATACACCCTTTCCTCTGTTACTCGACTGCTAAAACTCTGACTCAGGCCCTCATTCTCTCACGTCTCGATTACTGCAACCTCCTGCTGTCTGGCCTTCCTGCCTCTCACCTGTCTCCCCTACAATCTATCCTAAACGCTGCTGCCAGAATCACTCTACTCTTTCCTAAATCTGTCTCCGCATCTCCCCTCCTGAAATCCCTCTCCTGGCTTCCGATCAAAACCCGTATATCACACTCAATTCTCCTCCTCACTTTTAAAGCTTTACATTCTTCTGCCCCTCCTTACATCTCAGCCCTAATTTCTTGCTATGCACCATCCCGACTCTTGCATTCTTCTCAAGGATGTCTTCTTTCTACCCCCTTTGTATCTAAAGCTCTCTCCCGCCTTAAACCTTTCTCACTTTCTGCCCCACACCTCTGGAATGCCCTTCCCCTCAATACCCGACTAACACCCTCTCTATCCACCTTTAAGACCCACCTTAAGACACATCTGCTTAAAGAAGCATATGAATAGCACTGGATAATCATGGACACATGATACATAAAGCTTGGCCCCCTGCAGACGCACTTACTAGAATTCCCTCCTACTGTCTCTGTACGTTCTCCCTACCTACCAATTAGATTGTAAGCTCCTCGGAGCAGGGACTCCTCTTCCTTAATGTTACTTTTATGTCTGAAGCACTTATTCCCATGATGTGTTATTTATATTATTTGTTATTTATATGATATGTATTACTATTGTGAAGCGCTAAGTACATTTATGGCGCTATATAAATAAAGATATACAATACAATACAATAGGAGGCAGAGGCAGTCTAGACCAGCTAGGCTACAATAGTGCTATGGTTTTTTTTCCCTATAAATGTCCTTACGAAAACTGTACTTGTATTATATGCGCCGCCTAACGCCTTTTATTTTTTATGTAGAAAACCTTCAAAACGTTAGGGTTGTAATGGAGAAGGATTTAGGAGTGCTTGTAGACAGCAGGCTTAGCAATAGTGCCCAATGTCATGCAATAGCTGCAAAGGCAAACAAGATCTTATCTTGCATCAAACGGGCAATGGATGGAAGGGAAGTAAACATAATTATGCCCCTTTACAAAGCATTAGTAACCACACCTTGAATATGGAGTACAATTTTGGGCACCAATCCTAAGAAAAGACATTATGGAACTAGAGAGAGTGCAGAGAAGAGCCACCAAATTAATAAAGGGGATGGACATTCTAACTTATGAGGAGAGGCTAGCTAAATTAGATTTATTTACATTAGAAAAGAGGCGTCTAAGAGGGGATATGATAATTATATAAAAATATATTCAGGGACAATACAAGGAGCTTTCAAAAGAACTATTCATCCCACGGGCAGTACAAAGGACTCGGGGCCATCCCTTAAGGTTGGAGGAAAGGAAATTTCACCAGCAACAAAGGAAAGGGTTCTTTACAGTAAGGGCAGTTAAAATGTGGAATTCATTACCCATGGAGACTGTGATGGCAGATACAATAGATTTGTTCAAAAAAAAGGTTGGACATCTTTTTAGATGGGAAAGGTATATAGGGATATACCAAATAAGTATACATGGGAAGGATGTTGATCCAGGGATTAATCCGATTGCCAATTCTTGGAGTCAGGAAGAAATTAATTTTTCCCCTTAAATGGGGTTTTTTGTTTGCCTTCCTCTGGATCAATCAGTAAGTATAGATATAGGATAAAGTATCTGTTGTCTAAATTTAGCATAGGTTGAACTTGATGGACGTATGTCTTTTTTCAACCTCATCTACTATGTAACTATGTAACTATGTAACTATGTATTATGTGCGAGGCCGCACTATATTCGGACCATTAGGGTACTTTAAATGTGTTTATGTAATTTTTTTTTTTTTAAAAGGAACATATATGAACAAGAGACGACACACTCAAAAATCGCTACAATGCTCACCACTGAAAATATCTCCAAACGCTTAGGCCCAGTCTGTCTCTCCCTGAGGAGGTGGAAAGATTCAGTCTGATAGATAAAAACAAAGAATTGACAGAACAGAGGCAAACAAAGGGAACACATTGTCAGACCTGGAAACAGACACAGACAGAGTAAAACAAATGCAAAGATACAGAGAGACAGAGGAACAGTCATTGTCTCCTCCAGCGCTCTCATCACACACTCCTTTCACCCCCTTTCAGATTGTATCCCTGCGGGGTAAGGTATGTCTGGTGACAGGTGCAAGCTCGGGGATCGGTGCTGGCACTGCGCTGTTATTTGCCCGACTGGGAGCCCGGTTGGCACTAAACGGGAGGAATGAAGACAAGCTGGGAGAGACAGCTCAGGGCTGTGAGAAGTTCTGTGACCAGAAGGTAAGAGTGGCAGCCCTGCTGCTCTCCATCACTCCATTAGCATCTCTCTTTCCCAGGCTTTGCCTGCTTGCACCTCTAGTTTTTGTTGGTTCTATTGGCATCATCTGTCCCCTTCAACCAGTGGACGTCTCTGTTGACATACTGTACCTAGTCTATAGACTTGGTCTTGCTCTTCTCAAGTCCATGTGGTTCTACACCAGGTGGGGGGGGGGCGTTTGCGGTTGTAGAGGTCGTGTGCTGTTCCCCAACGCATTTAAATTAAATGCCAGGAGACCACGTGCAATCTCTACTTACCATTCCTATGGTAACGTGACGTCAAATGACCCAGCTGGCCACGTCACGTCACACGACCCCGCTGTGTCATTTAACGCCGCACGGAGGTAAGGAGGGGGCGCGACAACGGAGGAGAGCAGGCAGGTGTGGCACAGCAAGAAAAGTTTGCGCACCCCTGGTCTACACACTGCCTCAAAGGAAGGAATGGGACATATGATAGAGACTTTAAAATACTTCAAAGGTCTTAATAAAAAAAAATTAAAATGAAGAGGAATGATAGAGTTAGAGGTCATCCACTGAAGCAGGAGGGTGCAAGACAATGTATCGAGCATCCTCCCAGCAGAAATGGTTGCAGCTAGTACAGGAAAGGAATTCAAAAGTTCTTGGGATAGACACAGACGTATCCTGGAAATGGAAAAGTCAGGGAAATGTGTAGCCTGGATGGGTCATATCTATGAGCCTATTTGCCATCAGTTTTCAGTGTATGGTCCTGCCCCTCAGTCCATGATGGTTCTCTCTACTCTTATGTAGACTCTTTCTCTTGTCTCTCCCACAGCCTCTCCTGGTGCCGGGTGACCTGACAGATGAAGTTGTGGTACAAAGAATGGTTGAGCAAACCGTGGCACATTTTGGACAGCTGGACGTGTTGGTGAACAGTGGTGGAATCTTGGCCATGGGCACAGTGGAAAACACTTCTCTGCAGGACTTTGACTGAGTGATGAATATCAATGTCAGGTGAGACTCCCAGTGTTGAGAAGACACATCGGCAAAGCTAGGACAGGAAATGATTGAAAACCCAAAAAGTGCTACATTTGTTAGAAAGAAAGGCATTTGTGACCTTCCATTCAGAGCCATCAGGACTCCAATACTGCACTTAAAACATAGAGGCATTCATTTAGAAACAGGATCTCAGAGGTGCAAATACACACTCTGGTGGTAAAACTTACAGGTGCAGCAGAATAATGCTCTAATTTAGCATACTTCTGAATGTAAAAAGAGGTGTAGACGGAACAGCCAATAGTCACTGTATAAAGATCACACCAGTTAGTGTGATATGGAGATACTGTTGTATGTTATCTTGAGCAATTAGGTAGTATTATTAAAATGGTAAAGGTAAGTATCATTCAGTACGTTTCATGTTTCGCCTCCCATAGGTGACACGCAAAATATAAAACATAATTTTGCGTGATTGGAAATCTATTCACTGTACTCCAACTTCTTTATGACGCTCTTTACACAAGTTTCTGTGTTGGTCAAGGTTTTCACCAGCTTTGTCCTACTGGATTATTTTAATACACAAACAAATGATAGTGAGATACCCAAAGCACATCATATAAAGACCGCATGGACAGTCATGGAGGCTGATACACAGCCCGCTATGTGATTCCCCTTTATAATATTAGGACCAAAGTACACCGCAGCTGCCCCTTTGTTATAAAGTTTTGCTTATCTGCTATTAATGCAATTTGTAAGATTAAGATCCTTTTTTTGATGCAGACCTTTACTCTAACAGGGGTTCCCAACTCTAGACCACATAATTTTTACTGAATCACCTGTGCTCAGCAGGGAAATCCTTACAATCGGGACCGCTGGTGGCTCTTGGGGTCTGGACATGGGCACCACTGCTCTGTGACAATGTGCGTTACTCCTCTACTGCTCCTGAATGATTCACAGTCTCAGTACTCCGTAGTGTCCACTCTAGGGGTCCATTAGCACCAGTGATTACTTTAACCTCTTTCTTTGAATGTTCAGCACTGGACCTAATTGCAATTTTTAAGCTGTAATGCAGAGTTTGTGTCACTGGGTTGGAACAGTTTCCTCTCTCATGTTGGTTGACTTTTTCCAGGTCACTATTTTACCTCACTCATCTGGCCGTGCCCCACCTCATCCAGACACAAGGAAGCATTGTCAACGTTCCCAGTGTAACCGGACAGAGATCGGTTAGTAACTCTTTCTCTCTGGGTTGGCAGGCTTGCTAGTTTCGGCATTTTTGGCACTACCATGCGGCTTGTCAGAGCAAGAGTCATAATGCTCATAAAATAAAGCCGTTTACAAGCGATGTTGCCATGTTATCACAGCTTTCTGAATCGCTACGCATGCAAAATCGCTTGGAAAGTGCACTTAAGCGTTAAGTCACTTTTCAAAGCTGCAAATAATAAGAGGGGAAGGGGGGGAGGGGGAGATCCTGCTCACCTCAGACCAAAATTACTTGCTAGAGAGGTGCTATCAGGGTTAATACATATGTATGGGAGGGGGAGAGACAAGAACCCTAAGTGATGCACTCAACTCTACTAATATGAAAATAATACATTTTTTTATTAATATCTATTGAGGTAAACATAGAAAAAAAAATTTAAACCTAAACAATGTACTTGAGAGATCCTAGGTATGGATCTTTCTTAGTGGTCAGATGGCAATGGTATTCACCTTTAAAGAGCCATACAAGCTAGACAGGACTTGCAGTTAAATATAAATATATAACATACCGCACTTGAACCTAATGGCTCTAAATATGGACACTTTGTAAATTCCCTATGGATAATAGTACACTAAGTGTTAATCCTAAAGTGCCATGAGGTGCAGTGATTCACAGGGGGGAGCACTAAATCTTTGGACACTGTGTAGCAATGCTTGTGTGTTACACATGACATTGGTGCCTGCACAAATAAGTTAGTTGCAATCCCCAACAGGAGAAAAACCCCAGCAGTTGTAAACAGAATCTGGGAATTAGCGTTGGTATACAGACACCAACACCTGCTGTATACCAACGCTAATTCCCAGATTCTGTTTACAACTGCTGGGGTTTTTCTCCTGTTGGGGATTGCAACTAACTTATTTGTGCAGGCACCAATGTCATGTGTAACACACAAGCATTGCTACACAGTGTCCAAAGATTTAGTGCTCCCCCCTGTGAATCACTGCACCTCATGGCACTTTAGGATTAACACTTAGTGTACTATTATCCATAGGGAATTTACAAAGTGTCCATATTTAGCGCCATTAGGTTCAAGTGCGGTATGTTATATATTTATATTTAACTGCAAGTCCTCTCTAGCTTGTATGGCTCTTTAAAGGTGAATACCATTGCCATCTGACCACTTTTCAAAGCTACCTGAACAGGGCCCTAATTGTGAGTTTGGAAACAACTTCACCCTCTGCTGGCCATATATTATTCTTCCTAGAAGGGTTATTTGTCTATCGGGAGCTGATCACACCTCTTCCCATTCTTCTTGCAGCTCACCATTACCTACATAAATAAATCCTGACTTTATTTAAATTACAGGAATTAGAAAAAGGGCAAATTATCCCCACTCCCCATTGTGTCATGTAACCCCATGTGCACAAGGGGTTAACAACAGCCAGCCACCCAGTTAAATTAAATTGTAATGCACAATGCAAACCCTGACTGCACTGCAGCCTTTCTTGCAACCGAAAGAAGGTCAATTTTGCTTGGATCACAACCTCATACAAAAGGTGCTTACATTTGTTCCACTCCGCTCAATAATGAGTCTGATAGAGCTATGTTCTCTTCTGGCCGCAGAATTCCTTATAGCCTTTTGTGTTTCAGTTCCCTGGAGTTCTGACTTACTGCATATCCAAATCTGCAGTCGATCAGCTGACTAGGTGTGCCGCTCTGGGTATGTAGGACCTCTATCATTTCTCCCATGTACCCAATTCCATAACAGCCATGACCTTACTGTTTTCTTGATAGGTACTGCTAGAAGGGTAAAACAACGCTAGCTAAATGATTCCCTTACCAAAACAGCTGACAATGTAGTTTGTGAGCTCAGCGTTGTCCAGGACAGAACTCTACATGCCAATCTTTGTATGTACTGTATAGTGACATTCTCCAGACTCTACTTTAATACTGTACTATAGGATTACATGTGCTTTGCTTCTTCCTTCAGAAATGGCTCCCAAGCCGGTTAGAGTGAATGCAGTCTGGTGAGTATTTAACGTGGTGACCGTTTTTAACTGACTTGTAATGTAGTCTCCTGCAGTCAAGCACCACACCCCTACTCTTTATTAATACTTCCACCAATGGCTCCAATGTCTCTTTTCTACTGTATCTTTGGCATTGCGATGTCTCCTTTGCACACCACTGGGTTCCCTTCAATTCCGTTGTGTTTGTTGTGTGTTACATTGTGTTTCACTTGTCACGGCATTGTACTTCTCTTGTGTTACATTGTGCTCATCCTGTGTTACATTGCATTTCTCTTGTTACATTGCTCATTTTTGTATCTCAGCCCCGGGGTGATAATAACCGATGGTCACAGACGTGCGGGGCTAAATGAAGAGCAGTACTCACAGGTAGGGTAGGTAGAATGACTGCCACACCCGGGTAATTACAACAGCCACAACCTGCTCTATGGACGGCCTTTGTGATTCACCCCAATTAATACTTAAGTATCAATCCTGTACTCATTTTGTCTGTTTATTTTTGTCATTTTATAATCTAGAGACATCTAAAGGGGCTTGGGTATCTGTAAAAGCTCCAAAAGAGAAAACAAGCGAGCCATTATAGGTGGTGCAACTGATAAGGTTCATTGGTTCATAATTACAAAAGGAAAGAAAAAATAATCCCAAAGAGAAGTTGAACACTTAATTTAGGTTATTTATTTAAGTGTATATTTATGCTAATGAGGTGTACAGACACACAATTGTTGATGCAGTGAAAGAAATAAGATAAATTAAGAGTGCAACTTCTTTGGGGTTGTTTTCCCTCTCTCCCTTTGTAATTACTCATTTATAATCTACCCTAACTCGGCGTTCCTCTTTCCTTCTGGCATTTTGCCATGGGCAAATGTGTCAAAATTGAAACTGTGAATCATTTGTGGAGTTTGACAAAATTCGATTCACCGACGAATATTCCAATGCGAAGGGGTTATTAAAACAAATGTATGTAACTCCACCGGCCACAACATGTGTCCCAAGTGCTTTATATATCCCGAAACCCGCCTTCAAACTGCAAGTTGAGGGACACCTGTGCACAAAAAGGGGAAAACCTGAGGTATTTAAATATACCTGGCATATAATATTAGCATATATACCATGCAAATATCCTTTATTTAAACCAGGCCATGAATATTCACGCCTGCGAAGAAACGCCACATTCATGGCAAATGCTTTGACCATCTCTAATGGTCTCTCTTTCCTTTTGTGGAATAAAACCCCACTCTCAAGACTTTAGGGTAACCATCTGCCAGAAGACTTTTATTTCATAGTGTGTAGCATAATAATCACACCCGAGTCTGAACATAATGCGCACGGAGGTCTTAGCCCTAAACAGTCTCTTATACCCTAAGCAAGGAGGCGCGAATGCGTAATTTCACAATTCTAGCAGTCTAAGCAGAAAAAGAAAAGATAAGGTACATGGCAGACCCATCTCCCCCCCTCCCCTCCCAAGGCCAACAGCTGCACGTCTCTCGTCTCGCCCTACAAGAGGGAGTAAATAGATAAAAAGCGAGGAGGCAGGAGAGACCGTTGGCAAAGACAAAGAAATGGCAGTCTATGCAATGTATATTTCCTTCCGCTGAAGATCAAATGTGGTGTAAAACACCTCTATTGAGCCTTCAGTCTATGAAGTAAACTTCTGGGGTGGTAAGCGTACATGAAATAAAGTGTATAAGTGAAAGAATAACTCACACGGCCTTGTGTGAGTTCTATCACATCATAGTTTCTTTGACTGCTGGGTCTTCCTTTAGAATGCAGATCCTTCTTCTTGTCTTCGTTCCTCGCTGTCTTTTAGGTGTTCTTCGTTGGATACGTGGCTCCTTCATGATAGTTTTTCTCTCATAGAAATGAAAAAGCAGTTCGATGTGTATATGTAAATACTAACTGCAATACAGGGGGAGACTGTGAGATAATAAATTATCGCATGTTAATGCTGTTGATACTAGTAATGTCTCACTCACACGGCCTAATGTGAGTGTTCTCCTATAGCGGTGTCTTGTTATCCCTCTGAACAGGGATTGCAGATGGAGACAGGAAGCATATCTAAGGGTCACCTGGTAATTTAGGGGAAGGAATGGATTCGGAAGGATAAATAAAACCAAATACTCACACGGGCCAGTGTGAGTACACACTTGTAAAGGTTTCTTTTGGGCTTCTGGTTCCTGCGGTGGAAACCTCCTGTGTGCTGGTGTTGGGGTATATACAGACTATGGGACACTGAGGTCTAGGGAAGGTGTATACTTTAATGGAAAATACAATAAAATACAAAGGAGAGTAAAAGCTAAAAACAAAGAAGCAACTGATTGCTTCTATAGGAAAAGCAAACAGCAAGGGGAGTCATTAAGTGGTAAGTGGTAAAGAATCTCTGGTCTCCGCGTCCGGATTGGGAGATACCACGTCACCTCTGTCTCCTCTGTGATGGCTGCGGACTGTCTTGGATGCAGAGCAACGCATTTCACCCTATACAGGGCTTCCTCAGGCTCGATTTGTGTTGAATGGCTGAGTGCTGGCCGTTTTATGTAGCCTCTGACCAATCACCTACGCATTTCATGCTATACAGGGCTTCCTCAGGCTCGATTTGTGTTGAATGGCTGAGTGCTGGCAGTTTTATGTAGCCTCTGACCAATCACTCTATTCCTCTGGCGTTGAAAACTCATCTCAGCATGATGGTGCCCCGCCATCTTAGTAGATGCGCGCGCATCCTGTGGGGAGTTCCATATGCATCACTCGTGATTGTCTTCAGGTGACGCCCTCCCGATTCTCAGCTTGTATTTTCTCTGATTGTTCGCGCAGGCGCCTTGCGCTAGTGTCCTGGCGGCTGACGCTGAGTACCCCATAGTCTTTAATGCGTTCGTTGTGGATGTTATTTTCCACATGTCAATGCATGGAAAGTCCTTTTCGTGATATGTGTGGATATGAATGCAATGTGAATATGAGCCCATGGTGTGTTTATGAGGGATTGTTGATATCCTAAATGACAATAAAAATGTCCTATGAAGTGACAATAATTGCTTGGTTGTGTAACCTAAAAGAGTGTAATTCTAATTCCTCAATAAAATCTTATATAAAGGGGGAGAAATTAATTTCTTGGATCTAACAATTTACATAGATAACTCAGAAATTAAAACCAAAACGTTTTTTAAACCAATGGATGCTAATAACTTTTTAATGACATCAAGCTGCCACCATCCGAAGTGGCTTCATAACATACCGTATGGCCAATTCCGGAGAGTGAAAAGGAACTGCACGGATGCTAGTGTGTTCAGAGACCAAGCACACATATTAAAAGGAAGCTTCTTAGACAGAGGCTACACACCCGAATTAATAGAATCAGCTGTGGATAAAACAAATTCACTACCTCGCAGTGACCTATTAATAACAAAAGTGAAGGCTAGGAATGTCGATTTTAAAACCCCTTTTATTACTACCTACAATACAGATGCCACAAAAATATAACAAATTATTAAACGTCACACAAAATTAGAATTACATATAAATCTTGAGGATAAAGGACATAGGCCATTAGACATTGGATATTAGACATATGGACTCCCCGAGAGTCCTGGTATCTCAGGCAGAGCGTAGAGAGCATTGCAGCTCAATGGAACCAGGAATAGGGAATCCCATCATCTCAGGCCTGAGAAAAGACCAGAAACAGTTACTGTATACCGTGTGATCTACCGCTCAACCTAAATATTTATGCAAAGTATTACATAAAGGTGCGTATAGGGGAAAGAGACGTAAGCATTAACAAGGTAGATCCCCAGCAGGGGGTCTAAAAGGCCCGTAATTAACTGCACTCATGAATATTTCAGTAGCGGTTCTGTATCGGTCTAGAGATCCAAATATTCCCTCAATGGGCCTTCATAACGGAAAACTACAAACTAAATGTGAGACTCCTAATCCTGAAATCCCTCAAAACAGTAAAACTATATGTTAATTACATGAATAAAAATAGGTATCTCAGAAACAAAGTGAAAATTATATATAGTGAAAAAATTCAAGTAATGGGGAGGTCTAAAATCTCGGGTGGGGAGGTGACTATCTGGCTAATCAAGGGAGTGTATATAATATACAACACTAGCCAGAACGGAATCTGTACAGGGGTGTATACAGTGTTATCGTCTGTGCATACTATAGTCCAAATACCATACATATATACAATAATAGTTTCAGGTTAATCCACAGTAATATTATTGAATTTGTGTGGTACCAATTGCCACACAATGTATGTATACACTTCATCACACATGGATATGCCTCAGTATAGGATTCGCATCGCACAGATCCCCCCGAATACAGCTGTCAGTGTCTGAATATGCATAGGCTACCCTCTGCTGGCTACTAGTAGATATAGATTTATATTCAGTTCATACAAAGCCAGACATCAACATAGTGTAAGGTATACACCTACCCCATATTATGTCGTCTTGGGACACGTGATATGGGATGTAAACAAAGCAGAGAGATACACACATCATAACAGGGCCTATACCTCGGGAAGCAGGGGGTCCCCTGACCTAAAACCAATGCGGTTCTGCTCCGGAGACCCCTGGCACATCTACACTAGAGTCAAAACACACATATCAATAAACAATAATTCATTACCGAAGCGGCTATCCGCTATGTTAATGAAGCTGCATTAATGTCATTTTTATTAATAGTGTGCGGGTGTGTGTGTTGTGTATTGCAATGTTTATTGGGGGCAATTGTCCCCAATAAACATGCTATTATGCCTTAACCCCTTCATTGCTTTAGCGAATAGTCACTAAGGTAATGAAGCTGCTTTAATGTATTTCTATTAATAGTATGCAGGAGCAGGGGGTCTCCTGAGCTGAACTGCATTGATTTCAGCCTCAGGGACCCCATGCTTCCCGAATTACAGGACCCGGTATGGGGCTTCGGCTGCCATTGTCGCCGCCATTTTTATTGTGTCCACGTCGCGTGACGTGTGACATGTAAACACTGGGATACCGGCACCCGATGCCCCATACCGGGGCCTATAACTCGGGTTAAAACCTATTAGCTTTGGTGATATGCATATGCTTTTACCAGTTACAGGACATTACAAGCACCCCTTCAGGATTAATTTCTTATCTCAGAAAAATCTATAATACTTCTAGACTATGATCCCCGGGGCCTGCAGAAGAATCTAACCCAATGAGCAGGCAATCTACTTCTAGCAATGACTCCCTCCCCCTGCAGTCACATTGCAGACTTACCTTCTACATGGTGACATGAGGCTTCCTGCAGTACTGGCTGCCCTGTCCTGGGATAACAAGGATCAGGATCTGAATCATAGGGAGAAACAACACTGGTTATTGTGGGAGTTTGTCTCTGCATTAAAGGTGCAATCCACCTAGAATCAATGAGCTAAACACATAATATAGGAGAGCAGCCAATGACATGCACGTCCCAAAATATATCCCAAATCATCTCCATATCTATTGACTTCTAAACAATAGTGTTACAGTGAGAACCTGTATCAGGGAGACTCAGTGGTTGTTGTTTTCTGTCTCGGGGATCCCCAGTTTGTCTGCTTGCTGTTAAATGGCTCCCCAGGGAGGGCAATGACATAATCTGCCATGTTGTTCTATCCCTGATATTGAGATCTTCCTAGTATTTACCTTGCACTCAGAGAGGCTCTACTTCCTGCAGTACTTCCGGCACGATGCTCAGCAGTGAGGGATGTGGTAGGGAAGAGGGGGAGAGACGGAGCTGGTTTTCCTGCAACACAGAAGAAGTCAAAATCAGATCTCTCTTGTTGGGACTTTAAAAGGTATCACAACTTCTGACAAATCGACACTTCTCCGGGAGTAACACAACTACTAGAAGGGACCTGATTATTACTTGATTGTTCTTTTTAGATAAGACATGTCAAAGAGGGGATCTGATTATTATCTACAAATATATCTAGAAGTCTGATTCCCCTCCGGACTTGGATCTCTGTGCCCAAAACAAACCTAGTTTTCGATTACCACCCGGGCTCAGATCCTACAGCATTTACCTTCCTAGAAGACCGCCCCTCCCTTCTTTGTCAGCATCAGTAGGGGAAGGGAGAGTGGTACAAAGGGGCTTAGAGACAGACAGGCACAGAGAAGAGAACGGTAGCAGAGAGAGACAAAATGCAAAGGGGGCAGAGAGAGATACGGGCAGATATTATACCATCATCTTACTCTGCCCATTCACACGGTCTTAAACTAATATTGCCTTCTCTATGAGTACACCAGTCACTTCCAGTTGGGTAAACACAGTTTCAGTGCTTGGTAAAAGTTCCAAAGAGCACTGAATGTCCATCTTGTTTCAATAAATATTTATGTTGTTAAAAGAAAATTCCTGTAGAGTAGGACCCTTCAACTAGTTCTCCAAAATCTTACAATCTACTCAAAGACTACTGAAGGACAGGAAAAATCTATAATACTTTAATAAAGCGAGTATGCAATCTACTTCTAGACTATGATCCCCAGGGCCTGCAGAAGAACTCTAACCCAAAGAGCGTACAGTCTAATTCTAACAAAGACTCCCTCCCCCTGCAATCACATTGCAGACTTACCTTCTACAGGATGACATAAGGCTTCCTGCAGTACTGGCTGCCCTGTCCTGGGATAACAGGATCTGAGTCATAGGGAGAAACAACACTGGTTATTGTGGGAGTTTGTCTTGCGTCCCAAAATGTATCCCAAATCATCCCAGCATCTCTTGACATCTGAACAATAGTGTTACAGATTCTCACTGTATCGGAGAGACTCTGTGGTTGTTGTTTCCTATCTCAGGGAGATGTTAAATGGCTCCCCGTGGAGGACAATGACATTATCTGCCATGTTGTTCTATCCCTGATATTGAGATCTTCCTAGTATTTACCTTGCACTCAGAGAGGCTCTACTTCCTGCAGTACTTCCGGCACGA
The DNA here is from genome assembly GCF_040206685.1 of Ascaphus truei. Taxonomy (NCBI): domain Eukaryota; kingdom Metazoa; phylum Chordata; class Amphibia; order Anura; family Ascaphidae; genus Ascaphus; species Ascaphus truei. The sequence goes on from NC_134495.1 coordinate 47,921,391, forward strand.
TGCTCAGGAGTGAGGGATGTGGAAGGGAAGAGGGGGAGAGACGGAGCTGGTTTTCCTGCAACACAGAAGAAGTCAAAATCAGATCTCTCTCGTTGGGCCTTTAAAAGGTATCACAACCTCTGACAACTCCAAACGTCTCCAGGACTAGCACAACTACTAGAAGAAGGGATCTGATTACTACTTTATTGTTCTTTTTAAATAAGATGTCAAATAGGGGATCTAATTATTATCTACAAATATATCTAGAGGTCCAGATTCCCCTACGGACTTGGATCTCTGTGCCCAAAACTAAACCTTGTTTTCGATTCCCACGGGGATATGGATCTTACAGCATTTCCCTTTTAGAAAGCCACCCTTCCTTCTTTTATTGGCATTGTGTGTCAGCATCAGTAGGGGAAGGGAGAGTGGTACAAAGGGGCAGAGAGACAGACAGACAAAGGGAAGAGAACAGGAGCAGAAAGAGAAAAAAAGCAGAGGGGCAGAAAGAGACACAGGGGCAGATATTCTACTAGCATCTTGTCACACAGTCTCAACTAATATTGTCTTGTCTATTAGTACACCAGTTACTTCCAGTTGGGTAAACACAGTTTTGGTGCTTGGTAAAGGTTCCAAAGAGCACTGAACGTTAATCTTATTTCAATAAATATTTATTTTGTTTAAAGAAAGTTCCTGTAGAGTAGAACTCTTCAACTAGTTCTCCAAAGGGGCCAGATCAGATGACATTTTAGGAGTACTGTAGATGTCCACAAGCTTATTGTAGTTTAATTTTAGATAATCTTACTAATCATTATATTTCAGTGTTTTGGAATAATTAATAACATCTGTACAATATATATTTACATTACTGTCCTCGGTGCTGGTGCAGGGCTAGAGCTGCACCAGCAGGAACGACAATATTCCCGATGACTTCCCACCGGGCCGGTTGGCATTGTCGCGATGATCTGGCATTTTCCTCGAAGATGTTGCAGAAGGGGCATTGTGGAGGGGTGTTACCCGGGCCTCGGAGACAGAACTCCTCTGGTCTCCGCAGATAAAACCTGATGGCCCAGCCATGGTGGTCCTTCCTCTCTCGTCTCCATGCCCAGTGGGATGGATTGTCTGCCATTATCTAGAAAGAAATTTGCAACAGTGGCATTGAACTTTCAAATCGTCACTTTTCAGGAACTTGCCGGTCTCTGGCAGTATGATGGTAACGCTGATCACTGATGAATTTCATGGACACGCACAGCTCCCATATTCCTACTAGGAACTTACACTCAAATTCAGGCTTCAACGGCATAGACAGACAAAGTGTTATTATAAAATGCCACTTTGTTTCTAGGGGACAAGGAAGAACAATTTGTCTCTTTAGAGGAACATGTATGTGGTTGCTAGTGACGCTTACATATGTAAGGATGTATATACTATACTGTATGTTCTCCAGGTTCTCCACAACCTCCCCAAAACCAGCCAAGAATCCCTTCCCTCTTCTCTTTACAAATTTAGCCAAATGAACCAAATGTACTGTAATGTGTTTGAAATGTCATCCTAGTCCAGAGAATGTAGGTCACAGCCTCTAGATGCATCTTTCCTCTGTACACACTCATTTGCGTCTGGACCAGTTTGCAAGAACATAGAACCTCATTCTGGTCCACAGGGTGTCCATCATTCTTTGTTAACCCAGCCCTTCTGTATATAAACCTCTTTGCATCTGGACCTGCATACAAGACTTTGTAACCCAATATTGTCTCAGAAGTTCCTCATCCTTTCCGAATCCATCTCTCCTCTTTACAAATCTCTTTGTATCTGGTACCTCACCCAGGTCCAACGGATGTCCCTCATCCCTCTTCCTTACAAACCTGCTCGCATGTGGACTGGGTCACAAGGGCTTTAAATCCCATCCTCGCCCACAACACGTCCCTTGTCCTCTTGAAGTCCCAGCATTGCCGATACCATGTACGTCCCAGAGCCCAGAGGTAGATCTGCTCCTTGAAGTGCTCATCTTCTTCCATATCGTTAGCAAGAAACCTGAAGCAACAAGGGAAACAATATGTAAGAAACAGAGAACGGCTGTCTGTGCTGGTAGAGCTTAGAATGCATGTTAATGTACAACAGGAATCATCTGCTGATGGTACTTAGAGTGAATGACTGAAATAAAGGGTGGGCAATTGTTTTCAATGTATATGTTAACGCACATGAAGATGCATAATACAATCTGATCCTCTGAGATTTGTCAACTACGAACTCATACAGATGTGTAACTGGTAATAAAGTGGCGTTATAAAGAATTATAAAAGAATGGTGGGTAGCCGTGCTGGTCCTTTCTTCCATGTAGTAACAAAGTGATCAAAAAGAAGAGTTATCAGTGAGAGGAGGAAGAAAGAACAGAAAGGACATTAATACAGGGGCCAAGGAGAATAAGTTGCTATGAGTGTGGCCTGGTCACAAAGGGGTTAAAATGAAAGTTACACCATAAGTCTGTCACTGCCAGATGTGCATACAATGCACTGTAAGGCAAAGTCTTTCTGAATGTCTGTGTGTCTACAGATGTAGCCAGACTTACTGTCTCCAGCACCACGGTCAGAGACCCAAACGTCTGCAGCTCTGGAGACAGTGTCTGTCCCAATCTCGCTGTGGGGGGCCATGCTTCCGTATTGCACCAGCCCACAGCGTTAGTCCTCCGGTGCCGTAATCACCGCGGTCGCATGAGTTAGTCTTGTTATATCTGTATTGTCTGTTTTTGGCGGCTCAAAATTAATAATGAAAATATTTGCACAGCAAACTCATGGAATGTGTATATCTGTGCAAAGCAATGTGTGTGTGTGTGTACAGGGCAGTGTGTGAGTGTACAGGGCAATGTGTGTGTGTGTGTGTGTATGTGCAGTGCAGTGTGTGTGTGCAGGGCAATGCGTGTGTGTGTATGCAGGGCAATGCGTGTGTGTGTGTGTGTGTGTGTGTGTGTGTGTGTGTGTGTGTGTGTGTGTGTGTGTGTGCAGTGCAATGTGTGTGTGTGTGCAGTGCAATGTGTGTGTATATCTGTGCAGAGCAGTGTGTGTGTGTGTGTGTTGTGTGTATTTGTGCAGAGAAATGTGTATGTTTGTATATCTGCTTTGGAATGTGTGTGTATATTTGTGCAGAGCAATATGTTTCTCTGTGTGTGTATATTTGTGCAGGGAAATGTGTATGTGTGTGTGTGTGTATTTGTGCAGGGAAATGTGTATACTCGACATGTTGCTTCAGGCAACAAAAATGGGTTAAGAAATGGCCTTTCACCTTGTCCTTTATCAGGTCTCATTATAGATATGAGTTAAAATTTACTTACAGGGCAACAAAGAAGTTCCTCCTGGTATATTCTTCAATCCTCAGGCCTGCACGCTGGAAATAAGCCAGCACCATGGCCAGCAGGTACTACAGGGATATGAGAATGTGTTAGCGAAACAAGGTCTTAATGGGCAAAGATGTACAAGTCTAGGTTAGGCCTCTGTTACAAAGTGTCACACAGCAAAGGTTTATCAGGCAGGTTCATTGAAAATGATCAGGGAGCCTGGAGGCCACCTCATGGCCCAGATTCTAACCTTCATATTCCAAACGCCACCTCCCGGCACCAAAAGATTGGTGTGATTGGGCCACAGATGTCTTATGGGATAGCATTGCTATGTTCAGTATTATTATACTATATGTATAAGGTACCAACACATTCTGTAGCACAGGTTCATTAGAAGGTATCATGACCTGCAATCAATCTTACACTTCCTGGTGACTCTAGTGTGACCCTGACCAGAAACAGAAATTTACTGTATATTGCTAATAGATATTGACCATTTGCGTCCTTTCCCTCCAGTTTGCCCATCTTCCTACCAGCTGTGAAGCCAAAGACCCCATTTGTTCCCTGTCATTGTTCCACATCTACATATCAATGTGGCTATCTCATGTTGCTGAATTTCTTTACTGTATTAACTTTCTCAGTCTCTGCTGGTAACACAGTAACACAAGGAGAGGGAAATGTAACATTCCATTGTGTCCTTCCCTCCCACAGAGAAGGAAGACACCCAGATCTACAGTAACAGGTGGAGGTCAGAGACAGAGCAGATCTATCACCCATGGAGTCTTTGGCCTCTCAAATACAACAACAAAGACAAGAATGGTACCTACATATGGACCACTGATCCCATCCCATCCACTGCAGGGTAACAGCCGGGGCTGGTCTTCAAGGATCTCTCATGCATCTATCCTGCCTACCATGGAGCATGTACAAGAAATACCTTATCCGAAATCTTCAAGCAACTATCCATGCCCAGGAATGCCCTGATGATGTCATCTTCTACAAAACAGTTCAAAATGAGGTAATAAACACTCAGTTCATGTTACTGTATGTTTGTCATGAAAGCTTCTTTCCGATATGCCTCTTATCATTCATTTAAAGTAAACTAGTTCAGTAGCTTGGGTTGTGAAAAAGAAATGTCCTTTGTGTTAAATCTTTAGGTGTGCATAAATACCCAATACTTACCCAAACTCAGTTTGCCAATGTTCCAACCAGTGAGCGCTTTCTCATACTGTTATTCTAGTTGGAACGTTTGCTAAATTGTAAGGGCCAGATGCGCAGCGCTGTGTTACATCAGGGCTCATAAGGTCTCATATCCCCAAAGCCAATTATACGGATAAACAAGCAACGGCTGCTGATTAAATCATTAGCACAGGCTTCACATCATGTTATTGTAACGCAATATTGCGCTATCTGCTGAATAACGGCAAGTTAAGTACAGTATATCTTACCTAACGGTGATGCTACAGTATACCCACCCAGACCCTGAAAATAATTATCTATTTATTTATCAAATGTGTTACCAGGAAGTAATACATTGAGTTGCCTCTCGTTCTCACGTAGGTCCTGGGCATGGGACATACAATATGGGAGAGAGAGTTCCCCAAACTTTCCTGACATAGAGATGTTAGTCTCTCTCTTTCTGCCCTTCCGCTCTCCCCTCTCCGTTAAACCCCATATTTCAGAGCCTGGATGGGAGTAGCACCATCTTTTGGATCTGACTTTACTTAATGGTAAGATCCTGTATTAGCCTTCACGGCCTTTAGATGATGTGCATTGTTAGCCCGCGGCCATAGTAAGCGTGACGTCGCGCGCGCCGCACACAAAATCCTGTAAGGCAATGAGCACGGCCATAGAGCATGCGTTTGCACGAGCGCGATGGCGCGACCAATTGTTCTCCAAACAAAACCTTTTGATTTTGTCTCCCAACGGCCGGGTCACCTGCGCGGTTCAGCCAATGAGGGAGAACCGCTCACGTGACGTCGCGGGCACGCCCCCCAAACATTGAATTGGAGCTGCTCATGGAAGTTATTTAAACAAATGTATGTAACTCCACCGGCCACAACATGTGTCCCAAGGGCTTTATATATCCCGCAACCCGCCTTCAAACTGCAAGTTGAGGGACACCTGTGCACAAAAAGGGGAAAACCCGAGGTATTTAAATATACCTGGCATATAATATTAGCATATATACCATGCAAATATCCTTTATTTAAACCAGGCCATGAATATTCACGCCTGCGAAGAAACGCCACATTCATGGCGAATGCTTTGACCATCTCTAATGGTCTCTCTTTCCTTTTGTGGAATAAAACCCCACTCTCAAGACTTTAGGGTAACCATCTGCCAGAAGACTTTTATTTCATAGTGTGTAGCATAATAATCACACCCGAGTCTGAACATAATGCGCACGGAGGTCTTAGCCCTAAACAGTCTCTTATACCCTAAGCAAGGAGGCGCGAATGCGTAATTTCACAATTCTAGCAGTCTAAGCAGAAAAAGAAAAGATAAGGTACATGGCAGACCCATCTCCCCCCGTCCCCTCCCAAGGCCAACAGCTGCACGTCTCTCGTCTCGCCCTACAAGAGGAAGTAAATAGATAAGAAAGCGAGGAGGCCAGGGAGAGACCGTTGGCAAAGACAAAGAAATGGCAGTCTATGCAATGTATATTTCCTTCCGCTGAAGATCAAATGTGGTGTAAAACACCTCTATTGAGCCTTCAGTCCATGAAGTAAACTTCTGGGGTGGTAAGCGTACATGAAATAAAGTGTATAAGTGAAAGAATAACTCACACGGCCTTGTGTGAGTTCTATCACATCAAGGTTTCTTTGACTGCTGGGTCTTCCTTTAGAATGCAGATCCTTCTTCTTGTCTTCGTTCCTCGATGTCTTTTAGGTGTTCTCCGTTATATACGTGGCTCCTTCACGATAGTTTTTCTCTCATAGAAATGAAAAAGCAGTTAGATGTGTATATGTAAATACTAACTGCAATACAGGGGGAGACTGTGAGATAATAAATTATCGCATGTTAATGCTGTTGATACTAGTAATGTCTCACTCACACGGCCTAATGTGAGTGTTCTCCTATAGCGGTGTCTTGTTATCCCTCTGATCAGGGATTGCAGATGGAGACAGGAAGTATATCTAAGGGTCACCTGGTAATTTAGGGGAAGGAATGGATTCGGAAGGATAAATAAAACCAAATACTCACACGGGCCAGTGTGAGTACACACTTGTAAAGGTTTCTTTTGGGCTTCTGGTTCCTGCGGTGGAAACCTCCTGTGTGCTGGTGTTGGGGGTATATACAGACTATGGGACACTGAGGTCTAGGGAAGGTGTATACTTTAATGGAAAATACAATAAAATACAAAGGAGAGTAAAAGCTAAAAACAAAGAAGCAACTGATTGCTTCTATAGGAAAAGCAAACAGCAAGGGGAGTCATTAAGTGGTAAAGAATCTCTGGTCTCCGCGTCCGGATTGGGAGATACCACGTCACCTCTGTCTCCTCTGTGATGGCTGCGGACTGTCTTGGATGCAGAGCAACGCGTTTCACCCTATACAGGGCTTCCTCGGCTTGATTTGTGTTGAATGGCTGAGTGCTGGCTGTTTTATGTAGCCTCTGACCAATCACACTTCCTCCAGAAGTATGCTATTAAGGGTAGATCATACCTTAAAGACACAATGCAAGTTCTGAACATTTTGGGGGAGATAGAATGGCAGAATGGCTTTATGCTGGCCACATGTGATGTTAAATCTTTATACACGTGCATCCACCACTCAGATGGCATCAGGGCGATTGACAATATTATCTCAAAAGATACCACTATCAGGGATGAACAACGAACCTTTATACTAGATAGCATTAATTTTATCTTGAAACACAACGTATTCTGGTTCAATGACGAAATATTTCTCCAGCTGTGTGGCACCGCGATGGGGACCAAGTTTGCATCCAGTTTTGCGAACATTTTTATGGCAGATTGGGAAGAAAAGACAATTTGGTCCACCCACCCCTTCAGTGCAAACTTGGTCTCATGGCATCGCTACATAGACGACGTCTTGTTCATATGGAAAGGGAGTGAAGAGGACCTGAAAGAGTTCATTAGATATATAAACGACAATACAGTGAATTTGGAATTTACCTCAGAATACAGTTTTAATACTATCAATTTTTTAGACCTCACCATTTATGTGGAAAATAGCGAAATCAAAACTAAAACCTATTTTTAAAAAACAGATGCAAACAATTTCCTACTAAATTCAAGTTGCCATCACCCAAGATGGCTTAGCAATATCCCCCATGGCCAATTTAGGAGGATTAAGAGGAATTGCTCTGACATAGAGGTTTTCAAAGAACAGTCAAACACACTACAAGATAGTTTTCTGGAAAGAGGCTATGAACAACAGTTGTTAAATAAAGCAGTTGATCAAATCAACTTGATCCCAAGGGAGACTCTGCTAAAACCAACTATCAAACAAACTGACACCACCTTCTCTACAGCATTCATTACGACCTACAGCTCGGATGCTGCCAAAGTCAAAAAGATAGTACAAAAACATTGGCACGTAGTCCAAATGGACCCAATTTTAAAGGGACACATCCCGCCAATCCCAAAAGTAATTTTCAGAAAGGCCCCTTGCATTAAAGCACAATTAGCGCCAAGCACCTTCCGGAAAGAAATAAAAGAAAACAGTCAAAATTGGTTACCCCCACCGAGAGGTTTTTTTAATTGCATCAGTTGTAAGGCCTGTAAACAGGTAATGAAAGGCGACAAGGCAGCTTTTAATTCACATATAACAAAAGAAGAATTCAAAATTAAACAAGCAATCAGTTGCCGAACAGATTATGTTGTTTACCTGCTTGCCTGCCCATGTGGTCTCCAATATGTAGGACGCACCTCCAGGCCCCTGAGGGTGCGCATCTTGGAGCACATGGGCAACATTCGTAAGCAGGTGCTAACACACAGCGTCTCCAGACACTTCAGTTTACATCATGAGGGAAACCCAGAAGGCCTAACATTCAAGGGAATAGAAAGGGTGGACCTCCATTGGAGAGGCGGAGACAGACTAAGGAAACTCTGTCAAAGAGAAACATACTGGATATATAAACTTACAACATTGACCCCAAAAGGTCTGAATATAGATATAGACCTGAGGTCGTTTATTTAAGTTCCAGTATCCTCCGTCTTTCCTCATTTATCATCATCCTTTTTCCCTTGATCTTTCCCACCCCAAAGTCCCCCCCCTCTCCCCTCCCATCACCCCCTCCCCCTATTTGTGTACATCACAATACCACACATGTGAATTCACTATTATCATTTCTGATCTTCTTTACAGATATCACTCACCTATGATACCAAACAAAAATACTTCATTTTTAATATATAAGTTGAAACTGTACGGTAAAACTGTATGTTTTAAGTATATGCACTACACTGGCGACACACTTTATTCGAGCTCGGCTAGTCCCACGAATTCGGGTATACCCGGGTGTATTAAGGTTTGTGACTGTTTTCTGCCCGAGTGCATTGAGGTATTTTCCAGGCAGGGATTGAAGCATTTTATTCCCGCTGGCTGCAATACTGCACAGTATATATATATATATATACTGCATTACAATTCATGAATTTATGCCATCTGGTAGACACACGAAGCATTGCAGCCTATTAAATCCTAATCATTATCATTTAACAGATCAGCCGCCCGTCAGCCAGGCATGAACCCAGGCTGGGAAGGCAAACGCAACGGGGCTTGTCAGAGGTGAGGAGCGGCGAATTCCAGGTATCTGCCAGGTACATACTGGGTATTTGCTCGAATAAAGTGTGTCGGTGCAGTATCACACTGTGAAATGACATGACATAATATATGCTTAAGGCTACATGTAAATAGTCTAATAGACTAAATAATAATAATAGTCTAATAGAATAGTCTAAAAGACTACAATACTTATTTTAACATTATATTGGGTGTTTTAGTTTACAGCACGATTGCATTATATAAAAGTATATCAGACTACATTTTTAAATTATAAATTGTGTATTGGATACGCTTTTAATATATTTGTTTAAGATTGTACACTATAATTTTTTTTCTATAGAATAAGGTTATCATATTTGTATAAACAGGCTATACGATATCACCCTCTATCATACGAGAAATAAATCAGTTTATGATTACATTTTTTTAAATCTCATGATACAATACATTTGTAAGACTACATATAGTATTAAAAACTGCACTATTTAGTGCAGTATAACATTTGGTGTTTCAGGTTACTGTATAGCACGAATCCATTACAATACGGAAGTGTATATAGAAATATATTTATACTTATATAAGATATCATTTTAAGACATTTGTTTAAAGTGTGTACACTCTATGGTACTAAAAGGCTACAATATTAATAGGTATTATCTCCATCTATTATATGTGAAAACACATTTTGATTTTTATCATTTTTATTATTTTTATTATGAATGTTTATTAAAAATTAGTGGGCAAATAAGCACATATTTATTCACTAAACCCCACCCAACACTTTAGAACAAATATAATAAGGAACACAGACAACCAAGTGCACTGTCTTATATCTATGTTTTTTAATCGCAATGTATAAAAATATTCGTTTATTTAATCATTCACAAAAACACCATAGAAATATTACATGCACATTAATCACTCACGGAATTTAATCCAAGTTTCACACATGGCATAATCAGCATTTAATAATCTTGCAGGCATCTTCACAAACTACACACATTTATTTGTTATACTGTATCACACATCATCCCTCACTTTATGTAGATCACGCTACTAATTGTCTTTCAAGTTATGTATCAACTATATTTTTACCCTAGATTTCATTTATATGTATGAATGTTCGGGTTTTTAAACAGTATATGCGTCTATTTAATTATTTATTAACTGAGTCACATCAAAGCAGAAAACGGAGTGCAACACACAGCACTCATTAGTTCTAATTGAACAACAGAGGACATTGCTTAAAGTGGAATGGGGATTGGCTGACATCTACATAAATACCTGCAACTAACCTTAACCCCAAACTACGGAGCCTGAGGAAGACCAGAAAGGGTCGAAACGCGTTGCTCTCACCACTAAGCAATTTTGATCCAGCACAGCCACCGTCAAGGAGTGGATCAGAGGAGGCAGCACTATATCCGGACGCGGAGCAAGTTAGCTGCGCTCCACGAGATCCACGAGCAATTTCCTATTGACAGGCTGCTTCTTCTTTTTATGCATTTTTTCATTGTTTTTATATATATTTGTTTTTAGAGCTTTTGAGAATAAAATTTATTGTAGTCTACCAGAATCGTGACATTGTTCCAATTTATATTTACACCAAGGAGGGGTCATCTACCTACACTTGCCCACTTGGAATTTAACATTATCAGTACTACAAAGGAGTTAAAGACACCTTGATGTGCATTCACTCAAACAAGGCCGTGTGAGTATTATTTTTAGTTTTACAGATCCCTATATATCAGACCACCATTACCCTTACAAGTCAGCAGGTGTAAAGACACCAACAGAGAAAAAAGATACCTTCCCCTAGGATTGCACTCACACTTGCCCGTGTGAGTGCCTGCAGCATTTGCTGCTTTTACATATCTGCTTGGGTTTTTCTAGTGGGTTACCACAGAATTATGTTGATATTTTCCCACTAACAATTGTTTTCAAATTTGTTCACACCGAGGGGGATTTTCTCACTGGGAGTTGAAGACCGCCGAAGAAAACCAGGAAGAAGATCAAGAACCTGAAAAGAAGAAAGAAAATATTCAAGTTAAAGACACCTTGATGTGTATTTACTCACACAAGGCCGTGTGAGTATCATTTGATTTACATTTATTATTATATACCAGACCCTAATTACACCTATAGATCACCACGTGTGAAGACCAGTTTGGATAAAAAGATACCTTCCCCTAGGATTGTACTCACACTTGCCCGTGTGAGTGCTGGCAGCATTTACTGCCTTTGTATATATATATATTTAGAGTTGAAAGCATTGGACATTATAACATACCGTCTGTATTCTCCTCTAAACAATTGTCTTTCAATCTGTTCACTCCGAGGGAGACATCCTCACTGTAAGCCGAGGACTGTTGAAGAAATCCAGGAAGAAAACCAAGCCCTGAAAAGAAGAAGGAAACCAACCAAGGGAACACAAAGACAAGTAAACCTTGCTGTGAGAGCATTTACACAAGGCCGTGTAAGTGATTTAATATATCTTTCAAGCACACCCACAAATATCTAATAAGATACTATACATACCCCAAACTCTTCAACCTGTGCTCCCCCTTTTTCTCTCTATATCCCTGTACAAATAAGGATCCTGGATAAGGATCCTATTGGGGTCAGAGCCATAGGACAAGAAGACGAACCAGAGGAGACCTTTGTTTATAAGGTTGTAATATTCATTGCTATATTTCCCCTGTTCTAGAATTTCATCAGGGAGCGCCCGGGTTTTTCCTTGTTCCACAATCACTCTATTCCTCTGGTGTTAAAAACTCATCTCAGCGCGACGGTGCCCCGCCATCTTAGTAGATGCGCGCGCATCCTGTGGGGAGTTCCATATGCATCACTCGTGATTCTCTTCAAGTGACGCCCTCCCGATTCTCAGCTTGTATTTTCTCTGATTGTTCGCGCATGCGCCTTGCGCTAGTGTCCTGGCGGCTGACGCTGAGTACCCCATAGTCTTTAATGCGTTCGTTGTGGATGTTATTTTCCACGTGTCAATGCATGGAAAAGTCCTTTTCGTGAAATGTGTGGACATGAATGCAATGTGAATATGAGCCCATGGTGTGTTTATGAGGGATTGTTGATATCCTAAATGACAATAAAAATGTTCTATGAAGTGACAATAATTGCTTGGTTGTGTAACCTAAAAGAGTGTAATTCTAATTCCTCGATAAAATCTTATATAAAGGGGGAGAAATTAATTTCTTGGATCTAACAATTTACATAGATAACTCAGAAATTAAAACCAAAACGTTTTTTAAACCAATGGATGCTAATAACTTTTTAATGACATCAAGCTGCCACCATCCGAAGTGGCTTCATAACATACCGTATGGCCAATTCCGGAGAGTGAAAAGGAACTGCACGGATGCTAGTGTGTTCAGAGACCAAGCACACATATTAAAAGGAAGCTTCTTAGACAGAGGCTACACACCCGAATTAATAGAATCAGCTGTGGATAAAACAAATTCACTACCTCGCAGTGACCTATTAATAACAAAAGTGAAGGCTAGGAATGTCGATTTTAAAACCCCTTTTATTACTACCTACAATTCAGATGCCACAAAAATACAACAAATTATTAAATGTCACACAAAATTAGAATTACATATAAATCTTGAGGATAAAGGACATAGGCCATTAGACATTGGATATTAGACATATGGACTCCCCGAGAGTCCTGGTATCTCAGGCACGGAGAAGACCGGGGCAGAAACAGGTGCTTACATTTTTCTCTCCCATCCCAAGTGGTGGCGATTTAAAGTAGGAAAAAAAAATTGAAGATAGAATAACTGGGAAAATGATAGATTTTGGTTCATTATTCTTATTTATTAAATTTTTGGTGCAACATTCCAGTTGGCTGAGTGGCCTGCAGAAAATTAGGAGGAAAAAGTCTTGAAGGATTTAAGGGTAAACAAGCAGTGGTTTTAGAACTAGGACTGGACTGAACTCTGGAAGGGAGGAGATCAATAGGATACCCGGCCAGACTGAGGCAGAGCGTAGAGAGCATTGCAGCTCAATGGAACCAGGAATAGGGAATCCCATCATCTCAGGCCTGAGAAAAGACCAGAAACAGTTACTGTATAACGTCTGATCTACCGCTCAACCTAAATATTATATGCAAAGTATTACATAAAGGTGCGTATAGGGGAAAGAGACGTAAGCATTAACAAGGTAGATCCCCAGCAGGGGGTCTAAAAGGCCCGTAATTAACTGCACTCATGAATATTTCAGTAGTGGTTCTGTATCGGTCTAGAGATCCAAATATTCCCTCAATGGGCCTTCATAACGGAAAACTACAAACTAAATGTGAGACTCCTAATCCTGAAATCCCTCAAAACAGTAAAACTATATGTTAATTACATGAATAAAAATAGGTATCTCAATAACAAAGTGAAAATTATATATAGTGAAAAAATTCAAGTAATGGGGAGGTCTAAAATCTCAGGTGGGGAGGTGACTATCTGGCTAATCAAGGGAGTGTATATAATATACAACACTAGCCAGAACGGAATCTGTACAGGGGTGTATACAGTGTTATCGCCTGTGCATACTATAGTCCAAATACCATACATATATACAATAATAGTTTCAGGTTAATCCACAGTAATATTATTGAATTTGTGTGGTACCAATTGCCACACAATGTATGTACAGTATACAATTCATCACACATGGATACAGTATGCCTCAGTATAGGATTCGCATCGCACAGATCCCCCTGAATACAGCAGTCAGTGTCTGAATATGCTTAGGCTACCCTCTGCTGGCTACTAGTAGATATAGATTTATATTCAGTTCATACAAAGCCAGACATCAACATAGTGTAAGGTATACACCTACCCCAGAGTATGTCTTCTTGGGACACGTGACCGTGGGATGTACAGAGGCGACACGTTTTATTTAACATTGGCTAGTTCCGCAAGCCGGGAGGTTTCCCGGCTTGCTAGCCAAATCCCCTCGGCGTGCCGCGCGTCACAGATGCGCGGTCACGCGTCATCTGGTGCCTGCGCCCCATGCGCGCTTGCCAAGGGCCGCGACAGTACACAAAGCAGAGAGATACCGACACCGCATAACAGGGCCTATATCTCGGGAAGCAGGGGGTCCCCTGACCTAAAACCAATGGGGTTCTGCTCCGGAGACCCCTGGCACATCTACACTAGAGTCAAAACACACATATCAATAAACAATAATTCATTACCGAAGCGGATATCCGCTATGTTAATGAAGCTGCATTAATGTCATTTTTATTAATAGTGTGCGGGTGTGTGTGTTGTGTATTGCAATGTTTATTGGGGGCAATTGTCCCCAATAAACATGCTATTATGCCGTAACCCCTTCATTGCTTTAGCGAATAGTCACTAAGGTAATGAAGCTGCTTTAATGTATTTTTATTAATAGTGTGCGGGAGCAGGGGGTCTCCTGAGCTGAACCGCAATGATTTCTGCCTCAGGGACCCCCTGCTTCCCGAGTTACAGGCCCCGGTATGGGGCTTCGGCTGCCATTGTCGCAGCGATTTTTAATGCATCCACGTCGCGTGACGTGTGACATGTAAACAATGGGATACCGGCACCCGATGCCCCATACTGGGGCCTGTAACTCGAGTTAAAACCTATTCGCTTTGGTGATATGCATATGCTTTTACTGGTTACAGGACATTACAAGCACCCCCTCGGGATTAATTTCCTATCTCAGAAAAATCTATAATACTTCTAGACTATGATCCCCGGGGCCTGCAGAAGAATCTAACCCAATGAGCAGGCAATCTACTTCTAGCAATGACTCCCTCCCCCTGCAGTCACATTGCAGACTTACCTTCTACATGGTGACATGAGGCTTCCTGCAGTACTGGCTGCCCTGTCCTGGGATAACAAGGATCAGGATCTGAATCATAGGGAGAAACAACACTGGTTATTGTGGGAGTTTGTCTCTGCATTAAAGGTGCAATCCACCTAGAATCAATGAGCTAAACACATAATATAGGAGAGCAGCCAATGACATGCACGTCCCAAAATATATCCCAAATCATCTCCATATCTATTGACTTCTAAACAATAGTGTTACAGTGAGAACCTGTATCAGGGAGACTCTGTGGTTGTTGTTTTCTGTCTCGGGGATCCCCAGTTTGTCTGCTTGCTGTTAAATGGCTCCCCAGGGAGGGCAATGACATAATCTGCCATGTTGTTCTATCCCTGATATTGAGATCTTCCTAGTATTTACCTTGCACTCAGAGAGGCTCTACTTCCTGCAGTACTTCCGGCACGATGCTCAGCAGTGAGGGATGTGGTAGGGAAGAGGGGGAGAGACGGAGCTGGTTTTCCTGCAACACAGAAGAAGTCAAAATCAGAGCTCTCTTGTTGGGACTTTAAAAGGTATCACAACCTCTGACAAATCGACACTTCTCCGGGAGTAACACAACTACTAGAAGGGACCTGATTATTACTTGATTGTTCTTTTTAGATAAGACATGTCAAAGAGGGGATCTGATTATTATCTACAAATATATCTAGAGGTCTGGATTCCCCTCCGGACTTGGATTTCTGTGCCCAAAAGAAACTTAGTTTTTGATTACCACCCGGGCTCAGATCCTACAGCATTTACCTTCCTAGAAGACCGCCCCTCCCTTCTTTGTCAGCATCAGTAGGGGAAGGGAGAGTGGTACAAAGGGGCTTAGAGACAGACAGGCACAGAGAAGAGAACGGTAGCAGAGAGAGACAAAATGCAAAGGGGGCAGAGAGAGATACGGGCAGATATTATACCATCATCTTACTCTGCCCATTCACACGGTCTTAAACTAATATTGCCTTCTCTATGAGTACACCAGTCACTTCCAGTTGGGTAAACACAGTTTCAGTGCTTGGTAAAAGTTCCAAAGAGCATTGAATGTCCATCTTGTTTCAATAAATATTTATGTTGTTAAAAGAAAATTCCTGTAGAGTAGGACCCTTCAACTAGTTCTCCAAAATCTTACAATCTACTCAAAGACTACTGAAGGACAGGAAAAATCTATAATACTTTAATAAAACGAGTATGCAATCTACTTCTAGACTATGATCCCCAGGGCCTGCAGAAGAACTCTAACCCAAAGAGCGTACAGTCTAATTCTAACAAAGACTCCCTCCCCCTGCAATCACATTGCAGACTTACCTTCTACAGGATGACATAAGGCTTCCTGCAGTACTGGCTGCCCTGTCCTGGGATAACAGGATCTGAGTCATAGGGAGAAACAACACTGGTTATTGTGGGAGTTTGTCTTGCGTCCCAAAATGTATCCCAAATCATCCCAGCATCTCTTGACATCTGAACAATAGTGTTACAGATTCTCACTGTATCGGGGAGACTCTGTGGTTGTTGCTTAATATCTCAGGGAGATGTTAAATGGCTCCCCATGGAGGACAATGACATTATCTGCCATGTTGTTCTATCCCTGATATTGAGATCTTCCTAGTATTTACCTTGCACTCAGAGAGGCTCTACTTCCTGCAGTACTTCCGGCACGATGCTCAGGAGTGAGGGATGTGGAAGGGAAGAGGGGGAGAGACGGAGCTGGTTTTCCTGCAACACAGAAGAAGTCAAAATCAGATCTCTCTCGTTGGGCCTTTAAAAGGTAACACAACCTCTGACAACTCTAAACGTCTCCAGGACTAGCACAACTACTAGAAGAAGGGATCTGATTACTACTTTAATGTTCTTTTTAAATAAGATGTCAAATAGGGGATCTAATTATTATCTACAAATATATCTAGAGGTCCAGATTCCACTCTGGACTTGGATCTCTTTGCCCAAAACTAAACCTTGTTTTCGATTCCCACAGGGACATGGATCTTACAGCATTTCCCTTTTAGAAAGCCGCCCCTCCCTTCTTTTATTGACATTGTGTGTCAGCATCAGTAGGGGAAGGGAGAGTGGTACAAAGGGACTGAGAGACAGACCGACAAAGGGAAGAGAACAGGAGCAGAAAGAGAAAAAAAAGCAGAGGGGCAGAAAGAGACACAGGGGCAGATATTCTACTAGCATCTTGTCACACAGTCTCAACTAATATTGTCTTGTCTATGAGTACACCAGTTACTTCCAGTTGGGTAAACACAGTTTTGGTGCTTGGTAAAGGTTCCAAAGAGCACTGAACGTTAATCTTATTTCAATAAATATTTATTTTGTTTAAAGAAAGTTCCTGTAGAGAAGGACTCTTCAACTAGTTCTCCAAAGGGGCCAGATCAGATGACATTTTAGGAGTACTGTAGATGTCCACAAGCTTATTGTAGTTTAATTTTAGATAATCTTACTAATCATTATATTTCAGTGTTTTGGAATAATTAATAACATCTGAACAATATATATTTACATTACTGTCCTCGGTGCTGGTGCAGGGCTAGAGCTGCACCAGCAGGAACGACAATATTCCCGATGACTTCCCACCGGGCCGGTTGGCTTTGTCGCGATGATCTGGCATTTTCTTCGAAGATGTTGCAGAGGGGGCATTGTGGAGGGGTGTTACCCGGGCCTCGGAGACAGAACTCCTCTGGTCTCCGCAGATAAAACCTGATGGCCCAGCCATGGTGGTCCTTCCTCTCTCGTCTCCATGCCCAGTGAGATGGGTTGTCTGCCATTATCTAGAAAGAAATTTGCAACAGTGGCATTGAACTTTCAAATCGTCACTTTTCAGGAACTTGCCGGTCTCTGGCAGTATGATGCTAACGCTGATCACTGATGAATTTTATGGACACGCACAGCTCCCATATTCCTACTAGGAACTTACACTCAAATTCAGGCTCCAAAAGGCATAGACAGACAAAGTGTTATTATAAAATGCCACTTTGTTTCTAGGGGACAAGGAAGAACAATTTGTCTCTTTAGAGGAACATGTATGTGGTTGCTAGTGAGGCTTAAATATGGAAGGATGTATATACTATACTGTATGTTCTCCAGGTTCTCCACAACCTCCCCAAAACCAGCCAAGAATCCCTTCCCTCTTCTCTTTACAAATTTAGCAAAATGAACCAAATGTACTGTAATGTGTTTGAAATCTCATCCTAGTCCAGAGAATGTAGGTCACAGCCTCTAGATGCATCTTTCCTCTGTACACACTCATTTGCGTCTGGACCAGTTTGCAAGAACATAGAACCTCATTCTGGTCCACAGGGTGTCCATCATTCTTTGTTAACCCAGCCCTTCTGTATATAAACCTCTTTGCATCTGGACCTGCATACAAGACTTTGTAACCCAATCTTGTCTCAGAAGTTCCTCATCCTTTCCGAATCCATCTCTCCTCTTTACAAATCTCTTTGTATCTGGTACCTCACGCAGGTCCAACGGATGTCCCTCATCCCTCTTCCTTACAAACCTGCTCGCATGTGGACTGGGTCACACGGGCTTTATAGCCCATCCTCGCCCACAACATGTCCCTTGTCCTCTTGAAGTCCCAGCATTGCCGATACCATGTACGTCCCAGAGCCCAGAGGTAGATCTGCTCCTTGAAGTGCTCATCTTCTTCCATATCGTTAGCAAGAAACCTGAAGCAAAAATGGAAACAATACTGTATGTAAGAAACAGAGAACGGCTGTCTGTGCTGGTAGAGCTTACAATGCATGTTAATGTACAACAGGAATCATCTGCTGATGGTACTTAGAGTGAATGACTGAAATAAAGGGTGGGCAATTGTTTTCAATGTATATGTTAACGCACATGAAGATGCATAATACAATCTGATCCTCTGAGATTTGTCAACTACGAACTCATACAGATGTGTAACTGGTAATAAAGTGGCTTGGATGTTTCTCCTGGGAATGGATACTCCACATGTGATGGGTGAACATGTAAGGAATAAATCACAAAATAGTGTAATACTGTTAAGCATACATACAAACATATAACATGAGACGGACGCTGAGAACAACAGGTGACCAATTACAAACACATTTAATAAAGCATATCATTAAAAATACATAAAATACATACAATAGAAACTGTTAGGACACTCCAACTCAGGTGGGGGTACCTGCTTACCGAATGTAAGAAGGTATCAGGCAGTGGATATATAAGAGTATCCCCTCTATGGATGGCTGCTGCTGCACCGAACTGCTGGGCTCACACGTGTATCCTCTACCGTGGATAGTGCTTGCTCCCTCTGTTTGTGGCATCCGCCTCTGTGTGCCGTGGACACGGAAGATTCCCGTGTCTGCCGAGGGATAGTAGTTCCTTCCTGCTCGGCTACTGGACGCGCGCCAAACGGAGCTGATGTAAACGCGGATGGATATCCGCCCGGATTCGGCAGCCAACGGGCATCTGCTAGCAAGTTCCAAGGGGAACAGGATACACCACCGAGTCTGGAGGACCTCTCAGAAACACCCTACGCGTTTCGAAAGTCTTGCTTTCTTCCTCAGGGGTAAACGTAGTATAAAAAAGTAATCCCTGTGTGTCCTGATATATATAGTCCCGTATTAAAGGTGCAGTACATCAGAATAAACTTGCTCATGCGCAGATGTGTGCTTTGGGACTCTCAGCGTCTCGAACAAGAACATATACACAAAAACAAACATAGAACATGAAATGACAAATAATACATATCAAAATAATAAATTTACACTGTCTAAAAACTTAAATAATGACAATGGAATATAAAGAATATATGGCCTAATGTCATATTCTTTATATTCCATTGTCATTATTTAAGTTTTTAGACAGTGTAAATTTATTATTTTGATATGTATTATTTGTCATTTCATGTTCTATGTTTGTTTTTGTGTACATGTTCTTGTTCGAGACGCTAAGAGTCCCAAAGCACACATCTGCGCATGAGCAAGTTTATTCTGAAGTACTGCACCTTTAATACGGGACTATATATATCGGGACACACAGGGACTACTTTTTTATACTTTTTTTATACTACTTTTTTATACTACGTTTACCCCTGAGGAAGAAAGCAAGACTTTCGAAACGCGTAGGGTGTTTCTGAGAGGTCCTCCAGACTCGGTGGTGTATCCTGTCCCCCTTGGAACTTGCTAGCAGATGCCCGTTGGCTGCCGAATCCGGGCGGATATCCATCCGCGTTTAAATCAGCTCCGTTTGGCGCGCGTCCAGTAGCCGAGCAGGAAGGAACTACTATCCCTCGGCAGACACGGGAATCTTCCGTGTCCACGGCACACAGAGGCGGATGCCACAAGCAGAGGGAGCAAGCACTATCCACGGTAGAGGATACACGTGTGAGCCCAGCAGTTCGGTGCAGCAGCAGCCATCCATAGAGGGGATACTCTTATATATCAACTGCCTGATACCTTCTTACATTCGGTAAGCAGGTACCCCCACCTGAGTTGGAGTGCCTAACAGTTTCTATTTTATGTATTTTATGTATTTTTAATGATATGCTTTATTAAATGTGTTTGTAATTGGTCACCTGTTGTTCTCAGCGTCCGTCTCATGTTATATGTTTGTATGTATGCTTAACAGTATTACACTATGTTGTGATTTTTTCCTTACATGTTCACCCATCACATGTGGAGTATCCATTCCCAGGAGAAACATCCACGCCACTGGTTGTATATTTTTATTACTATATATTATATGTTTATATTACACTAGTGCAGAGCGCCATTGATATATTTTTTGTACTGTTCAATACCTGACTGGGGTTCAGGGATATATCACAGGCTGCCTGCACATTAGGATATAGCGCTACCTATCTGTTTTTTAGCTGGTAATAAAGTGGCGTTATAAAGAGTTATAAAAGAATGGTACCCGTGCTGGTCCTTTCTTCCATGTAGTTACAAAGTGATAAAAAAGAAGAGTTATCAGTGAGAGGAGGAAGAAAGAACAGAAAGGACATTAATAGAGGGGCCAAGGAGAATAAGTTGCTACAGTATGAGTGTGACCTGGTCACAAAGGGGTTAAAATAAAAGTTACACCATAAGTCTGTCACTGCCAGATGTGCATACAATGCACTGTAAGGCAAAGTCTTTCTGAATGTCTGTGTGTCTACAGATGTAGCCAGACTTACTGTCTCCAGCACCGCGGTCAGAGACCCAAACGTCTGCAGCACTGGAGACAGTGTCTGTCCCAATCTCGCTGTGGGGGGCCATGCTTCCGTATTGCACCAGCCCACAGCATTAGTCCTCCGGTGCCGTAATCACCGCGGTCGCATGAGTCAGTCTTGTTATATCTGTATTGTCTGTTTTTGGCGGCTCAAATTTAATAATGAAATGTGTATATCTGTGCAAAGCAATGTGTGTGTGTGTACAGGGCAGTGTGTGTGTATATCTGTGCAAAGCAATGTGTGTGTGTGTGTGTGTGTGTACAGGGCAGTGTGTGAGTGTACAGGGCAATGTGTGTGTGTGTGCAGTGCGTGCAGTGCGTGCAGTGTGTGTGTATGTGTGTGTGTGTGTGTGTGTGTGTGTGTGTGTGTGTGTGTGTGTGTGTGTGTGTGTGTGCAGGGCAATGTGTGTGTGTGTGTACAGGGCAATGTGTGTGTGTGTGTGTACAGGGCAATGTGTATGTGTGTGTATGCAGGGCAATGCGTGTGTGTGTGTGTGTGTGTGTGTGTGTGTGTGTGTGTGTGTGTGTGTGTGTGTGTGTGTGTGTGTGTGTGTGTGTGTGTGTGTGTGTGTGTGTGTGTGTGTGTGCAGTGCAATGTGTGTGTATATCTGTGCAGAGCAGTGTGTGTGTGTGTGTGTGTGTGTGTGTGTGTGTGTGTGTGTGTGTGTGTGTGTTGTGTGTATTTGTGCAGAGTAATGTGTATGTTTGTATATCTGCAGGGGAATGTGTGTGTATATTTGTGCAGAGCAATATGTTTCTCTGTGTGTGTATATTTGTGCAGGGAAATGTGTATGTGTGTGTATTTGTGCAGGGAAATGTGTATACTCGACATGTTGCTTCAGGCAACAAAAATGGGTTAAGAAATGGCCTTTCACCTTGTCCTTTATCAGGTCTCAATATAGATATGAGTTAAAATTTACTTACAGGGCAACAAAGAAGTTCCTCCTGGTATATTCTTCAATCCTCAGTCCTGCACGCTGGAAGTAAGCCAGCACCATGGCCAGCAGGTACTACAGGGATATGAGAATGTGTTAGCGAAACAAGGTCTTAATGGGCAAAGATGTACAAGTCCAGGTTAGGCCTCTGTTACAAAGGGTCACACAGCAAAGGTTTATCAGGCAGGTTCATTGAAAATGATCAGGGAGCCTGGAGGCCACCTCATGGCCCAGATACTAACCTTCATATTCCAAACGCCACCTCCCGGCACCAGAAGATTGGTGTGATTGGGCCACAGATGTCTTATGGGATAGCACTGCTATGTTCAGTATTATTATACTATATGTATAAGGTACCAACACATTCTGTGGCACAGGTTCATTAGAAGGTATCATGACCTGCAATCAATCTTACACTTCCTGGTGACTCTAGTGTGACCCTGACCAGAAACAGAAATTTACTGTATATTGCTGATAGATATTGACCATTTGCGTCCTTTCCCTCCAGTTTGCCCATCTTCCTACCAGCTGTGAAGCCAAAGACCCCATTTGTTCCCTGACATTGTTCCACATCTAGATATCAATGTGGCTATCTCATGTTGCTGAATTTCTTTACTGTATTAACTTTCTCAGTCTCTGCTGGTAACACAGTAACACAAGGAGAGGGAAATGTAACATTCCATTGTGTCCTTCCCTCCCACAGAGAAGGAAGACACCCAGCTCTACAGTAACAGGTGGAGGTCAGAGACCGAGCAGATCTATCACCCATGGAGTCTTTGGCCTCTCAGATACAATGACAAAGACAAGAATGGTACCTACATATGGACCTCTGATCCCATCCCATCCACTGCAGGGTAACAGCCGGGGCTCGTCTTCCAGGACCTCTCATGCATCTATCCTGCCTACCATGGAGCATGTACAAGAAATACCTTATCCGAAATCTTCAAGCAACTATCCATGCCCAGGAATGCCCGGATGATGTCATCTTCTACAAAACAGTTCAAAATGAGGTAATAAACACTCAGTTCATGTTACTGTATGGTTGTCATGAAAGCTTCTTTCCGATATGCCTTTTATCATTCATTTAAAGTAAACCAGTAGCTTGGGTTGTGAAAAAGAAATGTCCGTTGTGTTAAATCTTTAGGTGTGCATAAATAACCAATACTTACCCAAACTCAGTTTGCCAATGTTCCAACCAGTGAGCGCTTTCTCATACTGTTATTCTACTGTAGTTGGAACGTTTGCTAAATTGTAAGGGCCAGATGCGCAGCGCTGTGTTACATCAGGGCTCATAAGGTCTCATATCCCCAAAGCCAATTATACGGATAAACAAGCAACGGCTGCTGATTAAAACATTAGCACAGGCTTCACATCATGTTATTGTAACGCAATATTGCGTTATCTGCCGAATAACGGCAAGTTAAGTACAGTATATCTTACCTAACGGTGATGCTACAGTATACTGTACCCACCCAGACCCTGAAAATAATTATCTATTTATTTATCAAATGTGTTACCAGGAAGTAATACATTGAGTTACCTCTCGTTCTCACTTAGGTCCTGGGCATGGGACATACAATATGGGAGAGAGAGTTCCCCAAACTTTCCTGACATAGAGATGTTAGTCTCTCTCTTTCTGCCCTTCCGCTCTCCCCTCTCCGTTAAACCCCATATTTCAGAGCCTGGATGGGAGTAGCACCATCTTTTGGATCTGACTTTACTTAATGGTAAGATCCTGTATTAGCCTTCACGGCCTTTAGATGATGTGCATTGTTAGCCCGCGGCCATAGTAAGCGTGACGTCGCGCGCGCCGCACACAAAATCATGTAAGGCAATGAGCACGGCCATAGAGCATGCGTTTGCACGAGCGCGATGGCGCAACCAATTTTTCTCCAGACAAAACCTTTTGATTTTGTCTCCCAACGGCCGGGTCACCTGCGCGGTTCAGCCAATGAGGGAGAACCGCTCACGTGACGTCGCGGGCACGCCCCCCAAACATTGAATTGGAGCTGCTCATGGATTGCGTCTCCTCCTCCAGACCCCACAGGCCACGGATCGCCTGTGCTGCAGGCGCGCGGGACGTGACGCGCTCGGTCGCCCGCCTGCTATGTACAAGGCCTTAGGGGGAACGCCCCTTTTGCATATTATTATCACTAACGGCCACTATACTTAACACAATGCTCTCTCCAGGAGAAAACATGACATCGTTGTTATTAGCCGATTAGGAAATGTGGTAAGATTTAACGACATTAAGTCACTTAACGGAGCTTGGTGGATCCAGCGCTAAATGGGATACTCATAATATGGGGCTATTTGCTCCCAGCTGCAAAACTGGGACTAAATCAGCGCAGAATCAGCACTATATTTACCATAGAAAAGGAATTACATTGAAAGCAATTGCAGTTTTTCCTTTAATACATTGTTTTGCACTCATTTTGCAGCCAGGAGACTTTAGTACATAACCCCTGATAATGTGTAATGTTCCCTGGTTAATAATCTGTGCCAATGAAAGCACATAACCAGTTACACTTGATGCAAACAGAATATAATTATTTTAAAGCCTGTTGTGTATCAATGTTAATGTTTTAACATTTAGTGCAGATTAGTAGGTTTATGGCCCCGGGGACATTGAGGAATTTGACGATAAGAAAAGGCAGAATATAATGAGCAAATACGGAGAATACAAACCCGCACAATACAATGACGAGATATTTCATACTATTTTAATGTGTATCCCCGAACTTCTCTCTAACTCCTCCAAATTACTTGTACTCTCCCCTAATCCCAAGATAAAATATGGCAGAATACATGCAAAAAGACATGATATATTGGCAATAAGACACACAAGGTTAACATGCCTGTTCACTTTCACATACATCACATATTCCTTTAATTAATTAATAAGGGCAGCCAGGAAATGACTATGTCCATTGAAAATTGCGAAGTGTCTTAAAATAAGCTGTGAAATCCTCTTGTTATGGTTGTTATAGTGCACAGCAGAGGGCCTTACCAAAGAGTTGGTAGAATGCTGTCCTCTGAGCCGGCTCAATGGTGACTGGAGGATGAATGTTCACCATGGTGTCCTCTTCTGCAGGATCTTCAGTCTCCTGCGCTCCAGATGTCCTATGACGCTGAAGCGCTCTTCTGCTGCATCCTGATGTCCCCATCTCACTAACTGTAGGGCGTAGCCCATGGTCACTCTGGATGCTTCTTCTCTTGTGAGCAGCTCTGTGGTGGGAGAGGATAAGTCGCTATGTTATGAAATCCTCTATGCAGGTTTCTATTCCCAACAAGGTAAAACAAATGTTAACCTGATTTCCCTGCACTAGAACAGAGCTGGATTGTTTTTGGTTTGTAGACCCCAAACCCTGTTATCTGTTTGTGTGTTACTTAAATGTATTCACCAGCCCTACCATAAACATAACTAGTTCCACCTACTGCTGATCACCAAGAACAGCTGCACTGCTGATCCCCCTATCCTCTGCATTTCGCTTCCTCTTGCCCTGTTGAACTCTGGGCCGAGCAGACCTGCGACGGCAGTCTGTCTGCGTAGAGGTGGCCACTTGGGAAGAGGACCTGGGCTGCAGATGTCTGAAATGAGAGAAGAAGAGTAATTGACACCCTATTGTAACCTTACTCCATGTTATCATGAGATTTTATAGCAGTCCTTGTCTTTCTTTGTATAATCCCAGTGTGTTTTCTTACAAATAGTCTGCACTTCTATACTGCACCGACACACTTTATTCGAGCAAATACCCAGTATGTACCTGGCAGATACCTGGAATGCGCCGCTCCTCACCTCTGACAAGCCCCGTTGCGTTTGCCTTCCCAGCCTGGGTTCATGCCTGGCTGACGGGCGGCTGATCTGTTAAATGATGATGATTAGGATTTAATAGGCTGCAATGCTTCGCGTGTCTACCAGATGGCATAAATTCATGAATTGTAATGCAGTATATATATATATACTGTGCAGTATTGCAGCCAGCGGGAATAAAATGCTTCAATCCCTGCCTGGAAAATACCTCAATGCACTCGGGCAGAAAACAGTCACAAACCTCAATACACCCGGGTATACCCGAATTCGTGGGACTAGCCGAGCTCGAATAAAGTGTGTCGCCAGTGTAGGTAGTGGGGACATAAAGAACCAAGAAGAGAGAGGTAAAACATTATATGGTCAAGACCCATCAAAGTAAAAGAGACTGTAATAGTACATAAAACTTCTTTCTTAAGTACAAACGCGGAGACCATTCATCACGGATCCCTCAGACTGGTGTTTTCAATGAACCTTTGTACTTCTGGTTGGGATTTTAATGTCACAAACCCGACTCTATTATTTATATGCTACAACTTTCTGAGAACCTTTTGTTTTTATTTCCTGTATATTGAAGGTGCCCCATACATGCCGGCATGTCACAGCTCAGCGGGACTTTGCAGGCAGAGGTAGAAAAGGATATATTTCTCTGCTAAGTATCAGGGAGTTTCCTTGGTACCGTAATCACTGCAGGAGAGGTGACCAGCCAGCAAAGGGAGATAAAGTGACATATTCTTAAGGTCAACAAGCTGGTACTGGGGTTTGTCTCCTTTCAATCAAGTGACTGGCAGGCAAAATGGTGAGAAGCAGGATAAACAGTTATACAGGCACTTATATCCAGGCACTTATGAGGGTATATGAATGCACTGATATCCAGGCACTTATGGGAGTATATCCATGCACTGATGTCCAGACACTTATGGGAGTATATCCATGCACTGATGTCCAGACACTTATGGGAGTATATCCATGCACTGATATCCAGGCACTTATGGGGTTATATCCATGCACTGATATCCATACACACAAATGGAAATGAGGTTATTGATAACTATGCATTCGCAACTTCTAGGGAGAGTCGTTACCACTAGCTTAGTCTTTAACCCCAAACTATACTGTATTTGTAACACTCTGCATTTAATTACACATTATTTTCCCTAAAACGCAAAGCTGGATTATTTTGCCACAGAGACAATCTATCTCACAACCTCTCCGTCCCCCTTATGCCTCTACTTACCTACTGTCCATTTTCTCTTGTAACCTCAAACCCAAATATAGAATTGAGAAGATGGAAAGAGATTGGAGAAAAGTTGTCTGGATCCAGATAAATATATGGAGCAGAGAGAAGAGGTTACAGGGTATATACAATACGTTACAGGTCAGATAAATATACTATCTGTGTAATGGTAGAAAACTTGATAATAAAAAGTGCTAAAAGATGTAATGTCACAAAATATCACATATGTAAAATATAAATATACTAAGTATTAGTTTACACTAAAATATTTACATAAAATATACCAGAGATGTTTAAAAAAACAATGTAATAAATATACTTTATGATAGAGAGAAGGTAGAAAAGGTTATCTATAATATATACGTTACCGACTAGATGGTGCACAAGTAGCTATAAAAAAATATCTCTTAGAAAAATGTAAATGATTAATAATAAATCAGATGTTATAATAATAAGATGGTACAAATCAGATAAAATATGGCACAGACCAAATATTATATGGTACAAAATTGCCAATATACACAATTGATTTCCCAAAATGGCACAAGGCAGACACAGCCGACAGGGAGAAATTCAAAGTGCAAATCAGCATCCAGCATTCAAAGCCAGTTTGAATCAAAACAACTGAGCCACAGTATTCTTAGCAACACCTTGTTTACACTCCGTGAGGTCATAGGTTCTATTAGAGCTCTGATGTAGCAGCTTCACCAGGCATTGGGGAGTCAGCAACAGATAGATCTCCAATATGCCATTTCCTTTTTGACTTAATGCGGAAATCTCCCTCTAAATAATTACGTGCTAGATAAGTTTGAAAAAAAGACATATGTACATCAAATCCAAACTACGCTAAATTTATTCTTCATTACTGATGGAGACAGTGATGGCAGATACAATAAATTTGTTCAAAAAAAGGTTGGACATCTTTTTAGAAAGGAAAGGTATACAGGGATATACCAAATAAGTAAATATGGGAAGGATTTTGATCCAGGAAGTAATCTGATTGTCAATTTTTGGAGTCAGGAAGGAATATATGTTTCCCCTTATGAGATATCATTGGATGATATGTAACTGGGGTTTTTTGTTTGCCTTCCTCTGGATGAATAAGTAAGTATAGATATAGGATAAAGTATCTGTTGTCTTAGTTTAGCATAGGTTGAACTTGATGGACATACAGTATGTCTTTTTTCAACCTCATCTACTATGTAACTATGTAGACGACAGATACACTTCAAATGCTAACAAAAAACCCAAGTGAAACATTACCTGATGATATCTCATAAGGGGAAAAAATATTCTTTCCTGACTTCCACAAGTTAGAGATCGGTAGCAATTCGCCTGAATTAAATCATTTTGTTTAATATGTTAATGTGTTAAATTCCCTAAAACAAAAATATATATATATACAGTGGTGTGAAAAAGAAAGTACACCCTCTTTGAATTCTATGGTTTTACATATCAAGACATAATAACAATCATCTGTTCTTTAGCAGGTCTAAAAATTAGGTAAATACAACCTCAGATGAACAACAACACGTGACATATTATACCGTGTCATGATTTATTTAACAAAAATAAAGCCAAAATGGAGAAGCCATGTGTGAAAAACTAAGTACACCTTATGATTCAATAGCTTGTAGAACCACCTTTATCAGCAATAACTTGAAGTAATCGTTTTTCTGTATGACTTTATCAGTCTCTCACATCGTTGTGGAGGAATTTTGGCCCACTCTTCTTTATAACGTTGCTTGAGTTCATTGAGGTTTGTGGGCATTTTTTTATGCACAGCTCTCTTAAGGTCCAGCCACAGCATTTCAATTGAGTTGATTTCTGGACTTTGACTGGGCCATTGCAACACCTTGATTCTTTTCTTTTTCAGCCATTCTGTTGTAGATTTGCTGGTGTGCTTGGGATCATTGTCCTGTTACATGACCCAATTTCGTCCAAGCTTTAGCTGTCGTACAGATGGCCTCACATTTGACTCTAGAATACTTTGGTATACAGAGGAGTTCATGGTCGACTCAATGACTGCAAGGTTCCCAGGTCCTGTGGCTGCAAAACAAGCCCAAATCATCACCCCTCCACCTCCATGCTTGACAGTTGGTATGAGGTGTTGGTGCTGATATGCTGTGTTTGGTTTTCGCCAAACGTGGCGCTGTGCATTATGGCCAAACATTTCCACTTTGGTCTTGTCTGTCCAAAGGACATTGTTCCAGAAGACTTGTGGTTTGCTCAGATAAAACTTTGCAAACCTAAACTGTGCTGCCATGTTCTTTTTAGAGAGAAGAGGCTTTCTCCTGGCAACCCTTCCAAACAAACCATACTTATTCAGTCTTTTTTTAATGATTAGGGAGGATGAGCCCCCCACCCCAAACAAACTGACGTGTGCTGCAGAGTATAAATCCAGAAGTATACAGTCCATGTACTTAATGCATTCAGCTCCTGACAACAGGGAGTTAAATTAGTAAGTGTCTATCACATAAAGTCAACATGACTTGACCCCTAGTGCAGGGATAAGCCTATCGATCGGGTAAGGGTTGACCGGAGCTGGTCTCTCAACCAACAACGGACCCCTGTAGTTGTAAACCCCGCATGAATGGCTATTTCCCCTGGGGATTTAAACAAAATAAAGAGATCACTTACTCCGTGTATTCCTCGGTCCGGGTGAGCGTGCTCCAAGCTGTGAAAATGGACAAACGAAAAAACCTCTCTGCAGGGAAAGAAAATCAGCGGGCACTGCAAGCAAAAAAGTGTAGCGGCGGACTGTGCTAAACAAAATTGCCTTTATTGATACATGAGAAAAAAATAGAATAAAAGATTGGAATAAGTCCCCTGTGCGCTCTAACGCGTTTCACCCCTATGGGGCTTTGCCAAAGAGTCATAGGGGTGAAACGCGTTAGAGCGCACAAGGGACTTATTCCCCTCTTATATTCTATTTTTTGCTCATGGATCAATAAAGGCAATTTTGTTTAGCACAGTCCAGCCTCTACACTTTTTTGCTTGCAGTGCCCGCTGATTCTCTTTCCCTGCAGAGATTTTTCGTTTTTGTAACTGTACTGTCATGAATTTTAACATGCTAACTGAGGTCTGTAGAGTCTGAGATGTAACTCTTGGTTTCTTTTGCAATTTCTTTGAGCATTGCACGGTCTGACCTTGGGGTGAATTTGCTGGGACGTCCACTCCTGGGAAGATTGGCAACTGTCTTGAATGTTTTCCACTTTTGAAAAAAACACACAACAACACACAACTTCCTGAGTAATGGCAGCAGCTGTAGAGCAGCAGCAGAGCTGTGATCAGGTGAGAGGTGTGTGTGTGCCAGGTATGTGCCAGATGTGTGCCAGGCTGCTCTCGACAGGCAGACCGCTTATTACCTCCCCAATCCCCCATCTCAAGGTTAGCGAGAGAGCCTCAATAATTGCGGATTTGTGACTTTTAGAGCCACACAACAGGACTACAGAACATGAAGTGACTTACCATATTAGCCCGAATATAGTGTAGCACTGTTTCCCCCATCCTCTAGGAGATGTTATCCTGCTATTAACTTGGTGTGGTGCTGGTGTACCTGTGAGGGTCAGGAGAGCTGAGTTGGTTTGCAATGTTGAGGAGACCAGGACAGGCTTTTGATGTCATCATCTGGTGTTCAGGGTATCAGCGCCTCCAGCTTCAGTGAGTATCCAGTATTCCTGGAGATAGGTCCCACTAAAGCACAGTCTCTCATACCCCTTGCCCAATTACTGCTGCCTCAGGCAGGGATATAAAAAACTAGGGCTTTCTTAAGCAGTCACAGCAGATAGTATTTACAGTGGTGCAGGTGCATACAAAGGGTCCCCAGACTTCTGGATGGTGCGGGACCTCTGATAATGATGAGGCCTAGATAGAATTTAGGTGTTCTCCCAGCCCCTTAGGGGCTGGAGGCACGCTCATCCCGGACGGGAGAGACTCACAGCCTTTCCAGTCTTCAGAGTAGATCTCACAAATCTCTCCCCTGGGAGGGGGAGAGCAGGACTCTTGCTACCACATCATAGGAGGGTGGGAGCTTGACTAATTCTAATTTAGAACTTCCCCTCTGAGTTAAGGAAGGGGAGGGCTCAATATCTGTACCCCTATTGGTTGCACACAGACACTCAGTCACCACCTCTTCTGTCACTCAGAGTCAGCAAGGGGGTTCAAAAGCCCCTAGGATTAACCTGTCACAGCCTGCAGGTCTACCGGGTCTTCTATGACAGCTGTCTATTTTGTTCAATTTAGGTAAAAACATATCTCAAATTATCTCTGTCCTGCAATCATCATACCCTGCTGTGTCTTAATTAAATTCGTCTTTCAAACCATTTGCTTTAACGTCCCTCACATGTGCTAATTAAGTTGTTTAGTCCAGCCAGGTGACTGTGTAATAGTATATAAGTAAACTCACAACAGCCATTGCTGCGTGCAGCCTTTGCTCCTAAGCAGAAATGCTTTTAAGAAGAAATCTTTAAGGTAGTGAGGAGGTTTAAAAAAGGAAGTTCAAAAAGAAGTGGAAAAAGTGGTCACCATCTAATGCTTCTGATTCCTGCATTTGAACTACGCTGGAAAGGAGGATATCACCCCAGACTGCAGATCTCAACACATAACTATTGCTGTGATGCCACCTTTACTTTTTATATTTGCTGTAACCTCATTTATTTTCAAATTATGCACTTCCTTCCACCAGCCTCATCATGTCTCAAACTCTATTCATATTTCGCCATCTCTCCTTACTTCCCCACTTCTCAGTTCACATGGACTCCTTTCTTACCTGCGCCCTCTGTCACCACACAGCTATACCCCCTTCACTAAAACACACCTACATATCATCCTCACACATTCTCTTTCTGTCCATGCTTCTCCTCCTCGCTTCTGGGGATATCTCTCCCAATCCTGGTCCCTGCCTTATTTCTACTTGCTCTCGTCCTCGCCTTCCACATGCAACTTCTACTCCTTCTGGTGTAAACCCCTCCAACCTCATACCCATCCCCTTCCACCCTCCCTCCTCTCTTCCTTTCTCCTGTGCCCTTTGGAATGCTCGCTCCCTCTCTAACAAGTTCTTCTCTGTGCATGACTTCTTTCTCTCTCACTCTCTACTCCTATTTGCCATAACTGAGACCTGGCTCACTCAGACTGACTCTGCTCTGGAAGCTGCCCTCTCTTATGGTGGCCTTTCCTTCTCCCACACTCCGCGCCCTGATGGCAGGGGTGGAGGCGTGGGGCTCCTGCTCTCCTCTCTCTGCCGCTACCGAATCGTGCCTATTCCTCCCTCTCTTGCTTTTCCCTCCTTTGAGGTTCACACAGTCCAGATCTTCTCTCCTCTCCCAGTCCATGTGGCGGTCATCTATCACCCACCTTCCTCTACTCATCCCCCTTCTGCCTTTCTCTCTCACTTTGAATCCTGGCTCTCTTCCTTTCTCTCCTCTGACTCCCCTGTTCTTCTCCTTGGGGACTTCAACTGCCACATTGATGACCCCTCTCTCCCTTGGGCTTCCCGCTTTCTCTCTCTAACCTCTTCTTTTGGCCTTCAACAGTGGACTGAAGCCAGCACCCACAAGGATGGACACTACCTAGACCTGGTTTTCACTAAAAACTTCTCTCTCTCTCCGATTTCTCCATTTCCCATTTTCCTGTCTCTGACCATCACCTCATCTCATTTTCTCTCTCTCGCTTCTCTCCATCTCCATCTCGCCCTCATTTTTGCAGAAACCTGCGCTCTATTAACCTACCAGCTCTTGATTCCACTTTACGCTCCTCCCTCTCCTCACTCAGTTCTGCTTCAGACCCTGACAACCTGGTCAGAACTACAACTCTGCCTTATCTTCCTCTCTTGATCTTCATGCCCCGCTTTCTCTCTGCTGTCCTCGCCCTTCTAACTCCAGACCCTGGCTAAACTCCTACACACGCATGCTGCGTTCCTCCACTCGTTCCTCTGAACGCCTCTGGAGGAAATCTCATACGCTCGCAGACTTCATTCACTACAAATTTATGCTGTCCTGTTTCAACTCTGCCCTCTCTCAGGCTAAACAAACCTACTTTTCATCACTAATCAACACACACAAGTCTAACCCACGCCGACTCTTTTCTGTCTTTGACTCTCTACCCAGACCACCCTCAGCTGCCTCCTCTTCTTCCTCCACCTCACCTCAGGACTTTGCTGACTTTTGTAAGGAAAAGGTGGAATCCATACGTCAGAACATCCCATCTGTTGCCTCCTCCCATCCCACAATGCTTCCCATCTCCCCTCCTGCCTTTCTTGACTCTTTTTCCGCTATCTCGGAGGAGGATGTGTCACTGCTGATCTTTTCTTCTCCCTCTACCACTTGCCCTCTTGATCCCATTCCCTCCCTTCTCCTAAAACCTCTTGCTCCTTCTATAATCCCTATGCTCACACAGATCTTTAACTCTTCCCTCTACTCTGGTACCTTTCCATCCTCCTTCAAGCATGCATCCGTTATACCATTACTCAAAAACAGCAAGCTTGACCCTACCTGTCCTTCTAAATATCGACCTGTCTCCCTCCTGCCTTTTGCCTCCAAACTCCTTGAACGTCTTATATTCTCTCGATTGCTACACTTTCTCAACACCTATTCTCTTCTAGACCCTCTACAATCTGGTTTCCGCACTGCTCACTCTACTGAAACAGCCCTCACTAAAATAACTGATGACCTCCATGCTGCCAAAGACAGAGGTCATTACACTCTGCTCATATTACTTGACCTCTCTGCAGCATTTGACACCGTGGACCACCCTCTTCTCCTTCACATTCTCCATACTCTTGGTATTCGGAATAAAGCTCTATCCTGAATCTCCTCTTACCTCTCCCATCGTACTTTCTGTCTCTTTTGCTAACACCTCCTCCTCTATTGATCTCTCTGTGGGGGTACCCCAGGGCTCTGTCCTGGGACCCCTTCTCTTTTCTCTTTACACACTCTCTCTAGGTGACCTAATCACATCTTTTGGGTTTAAATATCACCTCTATGCTGACGACACACAAATTTACCTTTCAACCCCTGACCTTACACCTGCTATACAGACCAAAGTTTCTGAATGCCTCTCTGGAATATCATCCTGGATGGCCCTCCGCCGACTGAAACTTAACATGGCAAAAACAGAGCTCCTTATACTTCCTCCCAAACCTGGCCCCACTACCTTCTTCCACATTGCTATTGGAAATATGATCATTCACCCAGTAGCCCAAGCATGCTGCCTAGGGGTTACACTTGATTCCTCTCTCTCATTCTCCTCTCATATTCAAAATGTTTCTAAAACTTGTCGCTTTTTCCTCCACAATATCACAAAGATACACCCTTTCCTCTGTTACTCGACTGCTAAAACTCTGACTCAGGCCCTCATTCTCTCACGTCTCGATTACTGCAACCTCCTGCTGTCCGGCCTTCCTGCCTCTCACCTGTCTCCCCTACAATCTATCCTAAACACTGCTGCCAGAATCACTCTACTCTTTCCTAAATCTGTCTCCGCATCTCCCCTCCTGAAATCCCTCTCCTGGCTTCCGATCAAATCCCGCATCTCACACTCAATTCTCCTCCTCACTTTTAAAGCTTTACATTCTTCTGCCCCTCCTTACATCTCAGCCCTAATTTCTTGCTATGCACAATCCCGACTCTTGCATTCTTCTCAAGGATGTCTTCTTTCTACCCCCTTTGTATCTAAAGCTCTCTCCCGCCTTAAACCTTTCTCACTTTCTGCCCCACACCTCTGGAATGCCCTTCCCCTCAATACCCGACTAGCCCCCTCACTATCCACCTTTAAGACCCACCTTAAGACACATCTGCTTAAAGAAGCATATGAATAGCACTGGATAATCATGGACACATGATACATAAAGCTTGGCCCCCTGCAGACGCACTTACTAGAATTCCCTCCTACTGTCTCTGTACGTTCTCCCTACCTACCAATTAGATTGTAAGCTCCTCGGAGCAGGGACTCCTCTTCCTTAATGTTACTTTTATGTCTGAAGCACTTATTCCCATGATCTGTTATTTATATTATTTGTTATTTATATGATATGTATTACTACTGTGAAGCGCTAAGTACATTTATGGCGCTATATAAATAAAGATATACAATACAATACAATAGGAGGCAGAGGCAGTCTAGACCAGCTAGGCTACAATAGTGCTATGGTTTTTTTTTTCTATAAATGTCCTTACGAAAACTGTACTTGTATTATATGCACCGCATATAATTATTTTTTATGTAGAACGCCTTTTATTTTTTATGTAGAACACCTTCAAAACGTTAGGGTTGTAATGGAGAAGGATTTAGGAGTGCTTGTAGACAGCAGGCTTAGCAATAGTGCCCAATGTCATGCAATAGCTGCAAAGGCAAACAAGATCTTATCTTGCATCAAACAGGCAATGGATGGAAGGGAAGTAAACATAATTATGCCCCTTTACAAAGCATTAGTAACCACACCTTGAATATGGAGTACAATTTTGGGCACCAATCCTAAGAAAAGACATTATGGAACTAGAGAGAGTGCAGAGAAGAGCCGCCAAATTAATAAAGGGGATGGACATTCTAACTTATGAGGAGAGGCTAGCTAAATTAGATTTATTTACATTAGAAAGAGGCGTCTAAGAGGGGATATGATAACTATATAAAAATATATTCAGGGACAATACAAGGAGCTTTCAAAAGAACTATTCATCCCACGGGCAGTACAAAGGACTCGGGGCCATCCCTTAAGGTTGGAGGAAAGGAAATTTCACCAGCAACAAAGGAAAGGGTTCTTTACAGTAAGGGCAGTTAAAATGTGGAATTCATTACCCATGGAGACTGTGATGGCAGATACAATAGATTTGTTCAAAAAAAGGTTTGACATCTTTTTAGATGGGAAAGGTATATAGGGATATACCAAATAAGTATACATGGGAAGGATGTTGATCCAGGGATTAATCCGTTTGCCAATTCTTGGAGTCAGGAAGAAATTAATTTTTCCCCTTAAATGGGTTTTTTTGTTTGCCTTCCTCTGGATCAATAAGTAAGTATAGATATAGGATAAAGTATCTGTTGTATAAATTTAGCATAGGTTGAACTTGATGGACGTACGTCTTTTTTCAACCTCATCTACTATGTAACTATGTAACTATGTAACTATGTATTATGTGCGAGGCCACTATATTTGGACCATTACGGTACTTTAAATGTGTTTATGTAATATTTTTTTTTAAAAGGAACATATATGAACAAGAGACTACTCACTCAAAAATCGCTACAAGGCTCACCACTGAAAATATCTCCAAACGCTTAGGCCCAGTCTGTCTCTCCCTGAGGAGGTGGAAAGATTCAGTCTGATAGATAAAAACAAAGAATTGACAGAACAGAGGCAAACAAAAGGAACACATTATCAGACCTGGAAACAGAGACAGACAGAGTAAAACAAATGCAAAGATACAGAGAGACAGAGGAACAGTAATTGTCTCCTCCAGCGCTCTCATCACACACTCCTTTCACCCCCTTTCAGATTGTATCCCTGTGGGGTAAGGTATGTCTGGTGACAGGTGCAAGCTTGGGGATCGATGCTGGCACTGCGCTGTTATTTGCCCGACTAGGAGCCCGGTTGGCACTAAACGCGAGGAATGAAGACAAGCTGGGAGAGACAGCTCAGGGCTGTGAGAAGTTCTGTGAGCAGAAGGTAAGAGAGGCAGCCCTGCTGCTCTCCATCACTCCATGAACATCTCTCTTTCCCAGGCTTTGCCTGCTTGCACCTCTAGATTTTGTTGTTACTATTGGCATCATCTGTCCCCTTCAACCAGTGGACGTCTCTGTTGACATACTGTACCTAGTCTATAGACTTGGTCTTGCTCTTCTCAACTCCATGTGGGTCTACACCAGGTGTGCTCCTCTCCTGATTTTTTTTTTGGGGGGGGCGTTGGCGGTTGCAGAGGTCCTGTGCTGTTCCCCAACGCATTTAAATTAAATGCCAGGAGACCACGTGAGGCCTCTGCAACCTCTACTTACCATTCCTATGGTAACGTGACGTCAAATGACCCAGCTGGCCACATGACGTTACACGACCCCGCTGAGTCATTTGACGCCGCACGGAGGTAAGGAGGGGGCGCGACAACGGAGGAGAGCAGGCAGGTGTAGCACAGCAAGAAATGTTTGCGCACCCCGGGTCTACACACTGCCTCAAAGGAGGGAATGGGACATATGATAAAGACTTTAAAATACTTCAAGGTTCTTAATAAAAAAAAATTAAAAAGAGGAGGAATGATAGAGTAAGAGGTCATCCACTGAAGCAGGAGGGTGCAAGACAATGTATCGAGCATCCTCCCAGCAGAAATGGTTGCAGCTAGTACAGGAAAGGAATTCAAATATTTTTGGGATAGACACAGACGTATCCTGGAAATGGAAAAAGTCAGGGATCAATTGGTGTCTGAGGAAGTTTCTTAGGGAAATGTGTAGCCTGGATGGGTTATATCTATGAGCCTATTTGCCATCAGTTTTCAGTGTATGTTCCTGCCCTTCAGTCCATGATGGTTCTCTCTACTCTTATGTAGACTCTCTCTCTCTTGTCTCTCCCACAGCCTCTCCTGGTGCCGGGTGACCTGACAGATGAAGTTGTGGTACAAAGAATGGTTGAGCAAACCGTGGCACATTTTGGACAGCTGGACGTGTTGGTGAACAGTGGTGGAATCTTGGCCATGGGCACAGTGGAAAACACTTCTCTGCAGGACTTTGACCGAGTGATGAATATCAATGTCAGGTGAGACTCCCAGTGTTGAGAATACACATCGGCAAAGCTAGGACAGGAAATGATTGAAAACCCAAAACTGCTACATTTGTTAGAAAGAAAGGCATTTGTGACCTTCCATTCAGAGCCATCAGGACTCCAATACTGCACTTAAAACATAGAGGCATTCATTTAGAAACAGGATCTCAGAGGTGCAAATACACACTCTGGTGGTAAAACTTACAGGTGCAGCAGAATAATTCTCTAATTTAGCATACTTCTGAATGTAAAAAGAGGTGTAGACGGAACAGCCAATAGTCACTGTATAAAGATCACACCAGTTAGTGTGATATGGAGATACTGTTGTATGTTATCTTGAGCAATTAGGTAGTATTATTAAAATGGTAAAGGTAAGTATCATTCAGTACGTTTTCATGTTTCGCCTCCCATAGGTGACACGCAAAATATTAAACATAATTTTGCGTGATTGGAAATCTATTCACTGTACTCCAACTTCTTTATGACGCTCTTTACACAAGTTTCTGTGTTGGTCAAGGTTTTCACCAGCTTTGTCCTACTGGATTATTTTAATACACAAACAAATGATAGTGAGATACCCAAAGCACATCATATAAAGTTCGCATGGGCAGTTCTGGAGGCTGATACACAGCCCGCTATGTGATTCCCCTTTATAATATTAGGCCCTAAGTTCATCGCAGCTGCCCCTTTGTTATAAAGTTTTGCTTATCTGCTATTAATGCAATTTGTAAGATTAAGATCCTTTTTTTGAGGCAGACCTTTACTCTAACAGGGGTTCCCAACTCTAGACCACATCATTTTTACTGAATCACCTGTGCTCAGCAGGGAAATCCTTACAATCGGGACCGCTGGTGGCTCTTGAGGTCTGGACATGAGCACCACTGCTCTGTGACAATGTGCGTTACTCCTCTACTGCTCCTGAATGATTCCCAGTCTCAGTACTCCGTAGTGTCCACTCTACGGGTCCATTAGCACCAGTGATTACTTTAACCTCTTTCTTTGAATGTTCAGCACTGGACCTAATTGCAATTTTTAAGCTGTAATGCAGAGTTTGTGTCACTGGGTTGGAACAGTTTCCTCTCTCATGTTGGTTGACTTTTTCCAGGTCACTGTTTTACCTCACTCATCTGGCCGTGCCCCACCTCATCCAGACAAAAGGAAGCATTGTCAACGTTTCCAGTGTAACCGGACAGAGATCGGTTAGTAACTCTTTCTCTCTGGATTGGCAGGCTTGCTAGTTTCGGCATTTTTGGCACTACCATGCGGCTTGTCAGAGCAAGAGTCATAATGCTCATAAAATAAAGCCGTTTACAAGCGATGTTGCCATGTTATCACAGCTTTCTGAATCGCTACGCATGCAAAATCGCTTGGAAAGTGCACTTAAGCGTTAAGTCACTTTTCAAAGCTACCTGAACAGGGCCCTAATTGTGAGTTTGGAAACAACTTCACCCTCTGCTGGCCATATATTATTCTTCCTAGAAGGGTTATTTGTCTATCGGGAGCTGATCACACCTCTTCCCATTCTTCTTGCAGCTCACCATTCCCTACATAAATAAATCCTGACTTTATTTAAATTACAGGAATTAGTAAAAGGGCAAATTATCCCCACTCCCCATTGTGTCATGTAACCCCATGTGCACCAGGGGTTAAAAGCAGCCCGCCACCCAGTTAAATTAAATTGTAATGCACAATGCAAACCTGACTGCACTGCAGCCTTTCTTACAACCGAAAGAAGGTCAATTTTGCTTGGATCACAACCTCATACAAAAGGTGCTTACATTTGTTCCACTCCGCTCAATAATGAGTCCGATAGAGCTATGTTCTCCACTGGCCGCAGAATTCCTTATAGCCTTTTGTGTTTCAGTTCCCTGGAGTCCTGACTTACTGCATATCCAAATTCGCAGTCGATCAGCTGACCAGGTGTGCCGCTCTGGGTATGTAGGACCTCTATCATTTCTCCCATGTACCCAATTCCATAACAGCCATGACCTTACTGTTTTCTTGATAGGTACTGCTAGAAGGGTAAAACAATGCTAGCTAAATTAGTCCCTTACCAAAACAGCTGACAATGTAGTTTGTGAGCTCAGCATTGTCCAGGACAGAACTCTACATGTCAATCTTTGTATGTACTGTATAGTGACATTCTCCAGACTCTACTTTAATACTGTACTGTAGGATTACATGTGCTTTGCTTCCTTCAGAAATGGCTCCCAAGCAGGTTAGAGTGAATGCAGTCTGGTGAGTATTTAATGTGTTGACTGTTTTTAACGGACTTGTACTGTAGTCTCCTGCAGTCAAGCACCACACCCCTACTCTTTATTAATACTTCCTCTAATGGCTCCAATGTCTCTTTTCTACTTTATCTTTGGCATTGCGATGTCTTCTTTGCACACCACTGGGTTTCCCTTCAATTCCATTGTGTTCGTTGTGTGTTACATTGTGTTTCACTTGTCACGGCATTGTCTCTTGTGTTACATTGTGCTCATCTTGTGTTACAGTCTGGTAACCACAGGATGCAGCAATGCAGAGCACAGCGGAACAACAGGACTCCACAGGACAGCAGCGGTAAGGTAAAAAAGATTCATTATTTAACACGTCATGGTGCAGACAGGGATGGGTGCAAAGTCTCCTCCTCTTACGCGTTTCACGCCTGTGCGGCGCTGTGCGGCGCTTCGTCAGAGAGTTAAGATAGGTGCGCTGTGTTCCCCCTCTTATACTGAACTAATTGCCTGGAATTGCGTTCAGCCGCCATGACCGGAAACCGGAAGTGACGCGGTTTAGTCCAGAATACCGGAAGTGACGCAGTGTATGCGATTCAATGAGTTGTTTACAAACCATCCATGTAGTCATGGTGATTTCACGTCATCTTCTCTAGTAAGGAAGGGAGGGAGGGATAATCTGAAGGGGAGAAACACAGCGCAGATACCTTGCTAATAAACAAGATGTGTTTAAAAAAAGGGAATGCAAGGTATTACAATAAAAACAAGTATTTAGTATAAGCTATATTCAGAGAACATCTTAAAACACACATGTATCATAGATGAATATGCATGATTTGAATGAGATGAGTACATATTGAAACAAACAAATTTATATTCATAAAAGAATATGCATGATTTAAATAATCCTGAGATGGATACATATTGAAACAAACAAGACCCAAATATATTAACACTAATAAACATATTATGCTTTTCATAAATGTAATATAGGGCAAATGGACCATGTTAAGACCATATAACGAGAGAGTCTGTAGTGGCAAATTGAGTTAATTCAAACCGTGGAGTGTAAAGTCCAAATCAAAGTCCTTTGGTGATGGTGATAAGCAAAGTGCAGATTTTCTCCAAGACGTGACGTGATATGTGAAAAAATAAAGAGAAAATTATAGTGCAGTATGTCAGAATGAGGGGGGGCAAAATCGTTACCCTACTCACAGGATGCAGGATGTTTGAAAGCAGCAGGACTGGAAGCACTTTCTGTGGATCCAAGATGGCGACCGGAGCTCACTCTCTGGCGTCCCCACGTGTGGCAGATGCTGTATGGACGCTGTATGGAGCTCCAGGGGCGCTGGAACAGTGATGCTGCTATGCGTGTCACGCTCTCTCCTCCTGCCGGTTTCCAATTCTCCTACTCTCCTGCTACCCAGCCGTGCGGTATACTCTCCACGAATCAATTGCTTCTAAAAAACGAATCTTCCCAACGCGTTTCGTGCGCATGCGCGCACTTCTTCAAGGGATGCGCACGAAACGCGTTGGGAAGATTCGATTTTGCCCCCCCGGATTAGTATGTGAAACCCTCCAGAATCCTGCATTAGTTGTTAATAAATAGCTTTTTTATTATTTTCTGTCTGGCTAGTTGTTGTTGTGAGTCTGTCTTGTTTGTTATATGTTGTTAGTGTTATATGTTTTTACGTCCTCATTCTGACATACTGCACTATAATTTTCTCTTTATTTTTTCACATATCACGTCACGTCTTGGAGAAAATCTGCACTTTGCTTATCACCATCACCAAAGGACTTTGATTTGGACTTTACACTCCACGGTTTGAATTGGCGCCGGCTTATCTTTTTTCTTTCTTTGCTAAGTTACTGACTGTACAGTCAATTTTTGTCTGGCTGCCATCATATAATTATTGTGTGTTTTAGCGCTGTTTTGCACCGTCTTTTCTGTTTTTGGCAAATTGAGTTAGCAACTCTAAAGAAAGATGTATGAATCTATATGTCTGTATATATCATAACTTATAATTAATAGTTTTACACAATAATTATACCAAAAAATGCTTGAGTTCCCAATCGGTATTTATACCCCCGGGTGATAATGACCCGAGGGCATAAATCCAAAACATTTCTCTTTGGTTGAGATTACCTTCTCTATTTCCTCCCCTAGTATGTTTAGGGATATATTCCAGGGCATTGAATGTAAATGTATCAATTGAGCCATACGGGCAATCATGAAAATGTTTTGATACAGGTAGGTTTAGGTCGTTCTTTTTTATTGAACGAAGATGTTCTGAGATTCTGATTTTTAATGGACGAATCGTCCTACCAATTTACATCTTGCCACACGCACAATTCAATCTGTACACTACATAATTAGTTTTGCACGTCATGAAATGATTTATTTTGTATTTTTTACCTGTGACTTTGCTAGTGATTTCTGTCAAAGGAATAGCAAATTTACAAT
The DNA here is from genome assembly GCF_040206685.1 of Ascaphus truei. Classification (NCBI taxonomy): domain Eukaryota; kingdom Metazoa; phylum Chordata; class Amphibia; order Anura; family Ascaphidae; genus Ascaphus; species Ascaphus truei. Next base: position 47,963,883 of record NC_134495.1, read on the forward strand.
ATGTACAGTTCCCACATTTATGGAACCCTTTGGGAAGCTTCTTGGGTTTTTGTTCAGATACAAATAAACTTGGTGATAAATGGTAACCGATAGTTTTAGCTTTTTTATACACAAATTTCGGAGTATTTGACACAACAGCAGCTAGATCTTTATCTAACTGTAATATCCGCCAGTGCTTTTCTATAATCTTTTTAATATGATTAGCCTGATTATTATAAGTGGTAATAAAGAGTGGAGTTTCTGAATTCTGATCAGAAAAATTCTTTTGTTTAGATTTTTTCTCACATAGTGAGGTCTTTAACAGTTCTTTACGTACTGTACTAATGGCATTTATAAAGGCAGATTGGATAACATGTTCAGAATAACCTCTATTTCTGAATCTATCATTTAATATCTCTGACTCTCCTTCGCAATCTGAGATATTGCCCTGTGGGAATGCCACGTAGTAAAGGTTTTGGATGGCTGCTGTTGGCCCTCATGAGAGAGTTGCGGGCATTGGGTTTGCGATATATGTTAGTCTGAATTTTACAGTCAATGTCTATATACAAATGAATATCCAGAAAATGAATATGATTAATATGTGTAACGGGTATTCCCCACCCCCCCCAATCGCAGATATAGTGTGGGGTGCAAGGGAACATACAAGGTTACCATAGGTGTGGTGCATTACCTGTTGGCTTGCAGGAGGGCTGAGCTTCCGCCACGGGAAACCGGGGGCAATTATACTAGGGGTACTCACTTACAACGATGCAGCGTCTCCACCTGCGATGGCTCCCACCAGAGGGGGAGTGGTTCCTCGCAGGAAAATCAATAATACCATACACAGTGATTTATATATTAACTAATACCATTTACTGGGAACAGCATATAACACATCATCACATCAATACCATAACATATCAGAACAGGTGTCCCTCTCTCGAGGAGACACTTACTGCGACGTCCAGCAAGACGCTTCCCCAACACCAGGTGATCCCACCCAGTGTCCAAAGAGCCCCACCCAATGTCCCGCACTCTTGGAGAGAACGTGGGTGACTGCGCAGTCACAGTTACACTAAGGGCCTGTTGGTGCACTTATGACTGTATGGTACCTGCCGAGCACTCCGGTACTCGGATCAGCAACTGGCTTCACAAAGGGTCAGACGTGTGATGAATCCATCTGATCCTCCAACCGAACTCCTTTGTACGCGGACCGCCAGGGCGGTCTCACTCTGGAATAGTCTATGTGGACCCCAACGTGGGTCCGAACTGCTTCACAGGAACCGCAGCGTCCGCTGAGTCCCTAACTAACACTTGACTCTAACGTGACAGGAACCCTAACCTAGGGCCTGTCCCTGTAGTACAGCAACCTAAAGTGGCTTTGGGGAAAACTCCTAGGGGCCTAACAGGGGTTAATGACCTGCCCCACTCCCCTAACTCTTCCCAGCCCTGACTGTACTTATTAATGCCTAACGAGTCCCAGTGCCTACAGCAGCAAGCTGTAGCTTACTGGATGCTGGCAGCCAACGTGCTGCGCAACAAGGTGCCTGCCTGTCACACCTCACAGCACTAACAGCCGTGACTCTGACAAGGCAGCACTCTACACTAAGGGCAGCGTCCCTATCTTGGGCCTCCCTAAGCACTTACCCACTAAGCTAGTGGGGAGTTGGGGCCTACCTGGGGTGTGGGTACCTATATGGGGCAGGAGCTGCACTCGCTCCCCGCACCCTTCCTTCCCTCACAGCTCCCTGACTCCAACTCTCTTTACCCTTTCTTTCCCAGCTCCCACTAATGTAAGTGGCAGGGTCCCTAACCTGAGGGCTGTCCCTGGCAACACTCACTTTACTGGGGAGCTGAGCTATCTCGGGCCCTGGGGGTGCTGGCCTAGTACAGGGAGTCCCTGACTCCTGTACCCTACCTCCTTCCCTGGGCTGCTCCGGTCTCTGACTGACTAGCCTGCTCCAACTGACAAAAACCCTGTCTGCACACAACATTGTTGCAACTCTGCAGCATGAGAATCTGCCAGCTCTATTGGCTTCAATGCTGCCTGTGACAAGGGTGAAAGTGCAGTCCCCGGAGGCTGCTGAGAATTGTAGTTCTTGGTACAGCTCTTTCCTATGGGGACCGCGTGTGCGATCTTTCTTGCGCATGGGCGAAGCTCGCGCCATAACCAAGAGGGCGAGGTCCGTCGGGAGAAGTCGCCGTCCCCTTCCTCCACTGCCACAGGGGTAAGGCAGGGGGCAAAGGAAGATCAGGGGAACCGGGGGTGACCCCCTTACATATGTATCAAGGACGTGAATTTTAAATTAAAAGTATTATTATTAAGATAATTAATAAACTCCCTCAGTGTAGAATAGTCTCCCCTCCATATCAGAATGAGGTCGTCAATGTACCGACGATAGAAAATAATATTTTAACGGAATGGGTTAGTGTCACCAAAGATGTGAGTGTTTTCCCAAAAACCCATAAATAAATTCGCATAAGAAGGTGCAAAAGAAGTCCCCATAGCGATGCCTTGTTTTTGAAGATAAAAGTGCTCATCAAATAAAAAATAGTTGTGTTGCAATAAGAAAATAATACAATCTAATAAAAATGTGATTTGAGGAGTGTGTAAGTTTGAAGTATTAAGAAAGTGAGTAACTGCTTGAATGCCTAATTCGTGACTAATAATCTTGTATAAGGATGCCACATCTAGTGTTACCCAGAAATAATTGTGACACCAAGTGATATTACTGAACATAGTTAATAAATGTGATGAACCTCTGAGATAGGAGGGGAGACCTCTCACCAAGGGTTGCAAATAAACATCCACGTACCTAGATACACCATCTCCCAAAGATCCAATACTAGAGATGATAGGTCTCCCTGGTGGATTAACCAGGGACTTATGGATCTTTGGGAGATGGTGAAAAATAGGCACTGTGGGAAAATGATTGTTTAAGTACTGAGATTCCTGAATCGATAATACCCGCAACTCTCTACCAAGGTCAATAAGTGTGTTCAGTTCTGTTTGATATATATTAGTACTGTAGGATCCTTCTCCAGTCTAAGATAACAAGTCCTATCATTTAGCTGTCTCATAGCTTCATCAAGATAGTGTTCTTTTAACATAACCACAGTGGCTCCGCCTTTGTCAGCGTTTTTTATCATTATTTTATCATTTGTTTTTAACTGATAAAGTACATTACGTTCTTCTGTGGTAAGATTGTCAGGTCTTATACTGGAGAAGGGATATCCTTTTGCCAAAATTTGTAAGTCACGTTCAACTAATTTCTCAAACGTTTCTAAAAAAGGTCCTTTATTATATGTGGGACAAAAAAGTGATCTATTCTTAAGACCTGAGTTTTTACTATGTGTTAGGAATGTTGTCATATCTTCTAATTCCTCTGATTCATGTTCTGCTAGGAGGTCTGTCAGATCTTGCAAAATAGTACATTCTTTAAAACTAAGAGAGTCTTGATGCATTGTGTCCATCGGGGGCTCTATGAGACATGTAGGAGACTCAGGTGGAGACAAGGTAACAGTGGACTCCTTTCTACTAATAAACCATTTTTTTAAAGATAATTTCCTAATGAACTTTTGTACATCTATAACAGTAGAAAAAAGATAAAAATTCTCGTTCAATGCAAAATTCAAACCCTTATTTAACAGTCTGGTTTCATCATTATTTAGTGGTATCCCTGAAATATTTATCACATTGTCATTTTCTATATTTAAGTGTCCATCTTTCTCTTCTTCTCTTTTTGATTCTTTTCTTTTGGCCGAGCGCCTTGTTCTTTTGAATAGTTTTTTGGAGCCTTAGATTGGTATGATGTTGATTCATATCTCCGTGTGTATGAAGTTGATGGTCTATTAACCTGTTCTTCTAGGTCACGTGCATACTTCTCTGTGTCTGGGCCATTGGAGAAAGAGACGGATGATGGACGTCCTTCAATATCTGATGTATCAGACATGCTAGATAATTCAGATCTATTTTTTAATGGATTTGTTAGGGGTGGATTTGGTTGGATTTTCTCTCTCTTTGTGTTGATATCTTTTCTGATTCTTATTTTTGTTGGTATTTCTGTGTTGTACTGGTTTTTGCCACATATATATTTGATTATGTACATAGTCCATTTTATCCCTCTCATATTTCTTTTGTTTTTGTATCATTAAATCCTGTTCCATACTTTTTATGTGTTTGCTCAATTTTTCATCAGAGCTGTCAAACTCATCCATGTCTTGTAAGTCATTTAGGTTACGTTGTAGGTCAGTCACTGCCTTAAAAAAGAAAGTAGGAGGCGGTCACAGCAACAAAAGTCCAGCTCAGCAAGGAGTAAAATTAAAATCAACTTTAATGATACATGCTGTACATCACAGAAGGGGCACTCTGACGCATTTCGTCCCTCTCCGGATAAAGTCCCGGAGAGGGACGAAACGCGTCAGAGTGCCCCTTCTGTGATGTACAGCATGTATCATTAAAGCTGATTTTAATTTTACTCCTTGCTGAGCTGGACTTTTGTTGCTGTGACCGCCTCCTACTTTCTTTTTTACCTGCAAACTTCACGGCCGGTGCACGCAGGCATTTCACCGTTGGATTTCCAAGTCTGGAGAGCTGACGTCATTTTTTCCCCCTACATGTGTGGGCGCGCCGGAGCGCAGTGAACGCAGAGACGCGCCAGCGCTCCTCCTCTCGGAAGGAAATGGCGTGTGCGCGCTAGGCAGCTGTTCCCTACACGTGTCGGTGTTGACTTCGGAGTGAGGACACCTCGGCTACCCGCGCGGTGAGGAACAGCACGTCAGTGAGAGCACTCCAGCTGGACACCCGGCATCATATCGTGGACAAGCTCACGGCGACCACAAGAGGATACAAAAGACACCGGGTCGGGTAAGGGCAGCAGCTTGTGGCATAAGGAGGTTCATGAGTGGGGTGTTCCTGGACGCTTCATCTCCTGCACCCTGTCACAGTCTGCACAACGGGCCCCCCACCCAGGGTGAGTTCAATCTTATTATCCCTTATTACTATATTCCAATGGTGAATTGCTATATACCTTCAGTGGATTGTGGATTATTTCCCATACCAACATATACGTGACTTTGGCAGCATCCGTCCCTTTGGGTTCATTCCCTTAGTTTTTTGGCATATTCAGTCACTGCCTTAGATGTTTTGGATTTATGCCCTCGGGTCATTATCACCCGGGGGTATAAATACCGATTGGGAACTCAAGCATTTTTTGGTATAATTATTGTGTAAAACTATTAATTATAAGTTATGATATATACAAACATATAGATTCATACATCTTTCTTTAGAGTTGCTAACTCAATTTGCCACTACAGACTCTCTCTTTATATGCAAACAAGATGAGGATTGGAACGTTGAATCGCTGAAGCCCCAAGAAAAGCACCAACAGCTCACCAAGTGGAGGAATAAAAACTTTTAATAAAGACTACATAAAAAAGAAAAAAAGAACAAACAAAAAACTAATACATAAACACCCTACGCGTTTCAGGCACCTTGGTGCCCTTTCTCAAGGGGAATAGTGGGGACTGAATAAGTGTCAGGTATATATAGCCCCTCCTGTCTTGTTAACACACAGCTGAACGAGGTTAGTATATGGTTAATTGTTTAAGTTAATATGTCTGTGGATGCACCAAGGTAACTAATGAATATTCAGGGTAACATGTCAATTGTAAATGAATCAATATATATTCAATAGAGACAATATAGATAGATGGTCAACGATGTAAATAATAACCAAAAAGTGCAATCCTATGACAAAATATTGAAATAAGGTATAATCTATTGGGACAAAGGGAAGGAAGGGATTAGTGGAGGAAGAGGGGAAAAATGGTTAAGAGACAAGGAATGAGTTTAAATGTCAGATAACAAGATTAATACATTGTAATCATGAAATGAGCAACTGTCTGTAAGACAGCTACAATTTACATCACAGAGGCTAGCAGCAGAAGTGCCCAGGGGTGGATATGAATGTAATAAACAGATGTAATGCAGGAGAAAGGATGTGGACAAGCATAAATATGATACAGTTAGTCTAAAATAATAGACATATTACAGAAAATATTTCAGATCCCACTCTGTATTTAATCCCTTTGGAATTAATGTATCAAGGGTGAAGATCCAGTGGGCCTCTCTGCGGTAAAGTGTGGTAATTCTATCACCGCCTCTGTAGTGTATGGGTATCTGTTCAATTGCTAAACATCTAAAGTTTGTTAATGTACCATTCTGACAAATAGTAAAATGTTCAGATACAGGATGTGTTTCGTCTTTTCTGAGTATTAATCGCATATGTTCTAATATTCTCAATTTAAACATGCGTGTAGTTAAACCTATGTATTTTTTCTGGCAACCACAAATTAGCATGTATATCACGAACTCTGTCCTGCAATTCAAAAACATTGGGATATTGTAAGATCTCGTATTGATAATATTGTTGAAAGTAGTGGATTTGGCAACATATCTACAAATTTTACAGCGTCCACATGCGAAACATCCTTTTAAATTTGGAAAAAATTCCTTTTTAGTAATGGATCTGTTCTTATGGATAACACTGGGGGCTACGATGTTACCTATGGTTTGGGATCGTTGAAAGACAAATCTTGGTTTTGTGGTGGTAATGCTCCTGAGGAGAGGATCAATGGAGACCAATGTTGGTTTACAATATTACGGATAGCCTCAGCTTGTCTACTGTATTTGGTAATAAAGTAGGGGGTATCAGCATGTATGTTTCTCTCTCTGGAGGTATTGTTGTCAGTGAATCTATTGGTCGCTTTATCTACAGACCTATTGATCATTACTTCTCTGTTTTGTTGGAGGGCATTTTTATATGCTTCTTGAAGATTGGTTTTGGTATATCCTCTTGCGAGGAAGCGGTCAGTTAACTCAGTTGATCTTGTATGAAAATCTTCTAGATTAGAACAGTTTCTCCGGAGGCGGATAAATTGCCCATAGGGTATCCCTTTAATAAGAGCTTGACTATGTGCGCTGTCTGCATGTAGCAGGGTATTTTTTGCCTTATCTTTGCGAAAGATGTCAGTATGAATCCGTTGGTCCAACCCTACATAAAGTTTCAAATCTAGGTAGTTGATGTGGGTGGAGTGATAGTGTGAAGTGAAGTGCAAATTGAGCGTGTTAATATTAATAAAATTGATAAACAAATGTAATTCTTCAACCGTACCGCTCCAGATGATTAGTAAGTCATCGTTGAAGCGGCGGTAGAAGTGTATGTGGTGTCTAAATGGATTGCTATCTCCAAACACTCTCTCTTTATATGGTCTTAACATGGTCCATTTGCCCTATATATGTGTCTTTCCAATACCCTTATATTACATTTATGAAAGCATAATATGTTTATTAGTGTTAATATATTTGGGTCTTGTTTGTTTCAATATGTATCCATCTCAGGATTATTTAAATCATGCATATTCTTTTATGAATATAAATTTGTTTGTTTCAATATGTACTCATCTCATTCAAATCATGCATATTCATCTATGATACATGTGTGTTTCGAGATGTTCTCTGAATATAGCTTATACTAAATACTTGTTTTTATTGTAATACCTTGCATTCCCTTTTTTTAAACACATCTTGTTTATTAGCAAGGTATCTGCGCTGTGTTTCTCCCCTTCAGATTATCCCTCCCTCCCTTCCTTACTAGAGAAGATGACGTGAAATCACCATGACTACATGGATGGTTTGTAAACAACTCATTGAATCGCATACACTGCGTCACGTCACTTCCGGTATTTTGGACTAAGCCGCGTCACTTCCGGTTTCCAGTCATGGCGGCTGAACGCAATTCCAGGCAATTAGTTCAGTATAAGAGGGGGATCACAGCGCACCTATCTTCACTCTCTGACGAAGCGCCGCACAGGCGTGAAACGCGTAAGAGGAGGAGACTTTGCACCCATCCCTGTCTGCACCATGACGTGTTAAATAAAGAATCTTTTTTACCTTACCGCTGCTGTCCTGTGGAGTCCTGTTGTTCCGCTGTGCTCTGCATTGCCGCATCTCGTGGTTACCAGACTGTCTACTCAACCCAGCAGAAGCACGCACATCAGAAGAAAACGGGCATGGTTCACATGAGTTTTTGCATCTCAGCAACTAACTGGGAGGTACACTACAGGTGTCTATAGGCGGTTACAGACTTGGTCCTTATTGGGAGTGATGTGGTGGGGCTCATACATCTCCACTTACAACACTCACCAGGACTATATATATATATGTCTTTATTTCACGCCCACCTGCATACCCCAGTACTCATTTGTGTATAATACCAACCGTTTACTGTTCTTCTTCAATCAAGATAATTACAATTGATTATACATCTATCATCCTTGGTCATTAGTAGCACTATTACAGAACTATGTTCTTCTACCCTGCATTCATCTTGTGTTACATTGCATTTCTCTTGTTACATTGCTCATTTTTGTGTCTCAGCCCCGGGGTGATAATAACCAATGGTCACAGACGTGCGGGGCTAAATGAAGAGCAGTACTCACAGGTAGGTAGAATGACTGCCACACCGGGGTAATTACTACCGCCACAACCTGCTCTATAGCCGGCCTTTGTGATTCAGCCCAATTAATACATAAGTATCTATCCTGTACTCATTTTGTCTGTTTATTTTTGTCATTTTATAATCTAGACATCTAAAGGGGCTTGGGTATCTGTAAAAGCTCCAAATTATAAAACAAACGAGCCATTATAGGTGGTGCAACTGATAAGGTTAATTGGTTCATAATTACAAAAGGAGAGAAAAAATAATCCCAAAAAGAAGTTGAACTCTTAATTTATCTTATTTATTTAAGTGTATATTTATGCTAATGAGGTGTACAGACACACACACTTGTTGATGCAGTAATAAGAAAAAGATAAATTAAGTGTGTAACTTCTTTGGGGTTCTTTTCTCTCTCTCCCTCTGTAATTACTAATTTATAATCTACCCTAACTCTGCGTTCCTCTTTCCTTCTGGCCTTTTGCGATGGGCAAATGTGTCAAAATTGAAACCGTGAATCAGTTGTTTCAGTTTGTCATTTGTTGACAAAATTCGATTCACCGACGAATATTCCACCGCGAAGAAGTTATTAAAACAAATGTATGTAACTCCACCGGCCACAACACGTGTCCCAAGGGCTTTATATATCCCGAAACCCGCCTTCAAACTGCAAGGTGAGGGACACCTGTGCACAAAAAGGGGAAACCTGAGTTATTTATATATACCTGGCATATAATATTAGCATATATACCATGCAAATGTCCTTTATTTAAACCAGGCCATGAATATTCACGCCTGCGAAGAAACGCCACATTCATGGCGATTGCTTTGACCATCTCTAATGATCTCTCTTTCCTTTTGTGGAATAAAACCCCACTCTCAAGACTTTAGGGTAACCGTCTGCCAGAAGACTTTTATTTCATAGTGTGTAGCATAATAATCACACCCGAGTCTGAATATAATGCGCACGGAGGTCTTTGCCCTTAACAGTCTCTTGTACCCTAAGCAAGGAGGCGTGAATGCGTAATTTCACAATTCTAGCATTCTTAGCAGAAAAAGAAAAGATAAGGTACATGGCAGACCCATCTCCCCCCTCCCCTCCCAAGGCCAACAGCTGCACGTCTCTCGTCTCGCCCTACAAGAGGGAGTAAATAGATAAGAAAGCGAGGAGACCAGGTAGAGACCGTTGGCAAAGACAAAGAAATGGCAGTGTATGCAATGTACAGTATAAGGTGGCACACAGTTAAGGGAACCTAATAGACATTCTTTTAACCACATACAAAGTTAATTTCTACCTACAATGCACTTCTTCAGAAAAGACAAGTTCTTACCCACAACCCACTGCTATGGCAAGGCCTGAAGTTTTATTCCACTTTTCTCCCCTCTCTCAGTTCCTGCAGCACACTCAGCACACACATGCCCTGGGACACCCTGGCACAGTGGATGAAGTTGCCCGGATGATTGCCTTTATGGCTTGAGATGCCGCTTCCTTTATCACTGGGGTCACTGTGCCCGTTGACGGTGGGCGGCACGCCATGTGCCCCCGATGAGCCGATGCCAAGAGAAGCACTGCCCAGGATGGACGAGTTTCCGCAGAACCAATAAACACACGGAGGCAACAATTTATTCCTACAAAATTAACTTCAAATCTCAATTAACCTTTGCAGTGCCGGGGGTCCTGGCAGCACCACAATGACCCTGGAGAGATCACAGGATGCTGACCAAGAAGTGGAAGGAACTCCACTTCCATTTGGATCAAACTCCGTTTGAGCTGTCAGCCCGATTTGCCCCTTATAAGCAAAAGCATGTAGCCATGATATGAACTTAAGGGCATTCTAAAGGTTAAAATGGCTGCTAAAGCCCTTTCAAGGATCTAAATGAACTTCAAAGTGCTTATCTAAGAAGATTCAAATCAGATTCTCTGCTAATACTGTCTATACTGTAGTCTGCATGCAATTTAGCATTTTGTTGCCTATGAGGAGATGCACATGAGAATAAACAGCAAGAGTTGCCATGTGAACACTCACAGAGTGTGTGTTCGTGCGGGTGTGTGCGTATGTTCTTGAGAATGGTTCCAAAGTGGACTGAAATATTGATACTGCTTCAATAAACTATTTGAAACTACAGTCAGTAGCTTGTGAGTCCCTGCCTACACTTAAAAAAAGTGTCTCTCTTTTTTTAAGTTTCTCAAGCACAAGAGGTTAATGACAGCAGAGACCTGGACTTTGTTTCACATACAAAGTTGAGAAAAATGGCAAATGCAAAATAAATACAATACATAAATATATACATATACAGTCCACCATGTTACTGTGTGTGTCAGATAAAAATCCCTGCTTTGAACCCTCGTGCTGACATTTACATATACATTCACTATTCAACTATTTATTTCCTGAGTATAAATCAATCACGAAACACATAAGAGCAAATACTTGTACAAGAGTCGTTAAAAATATTTCCACCCAAACCACAGGGTACTTATGCGTGTGGTTCATGTAAAGCGTGTCAGTACATCAAAGTCAGTAAAAAACACACCAGCAATGGCAAGGAATATATCACTAGAGGTTTCTTTAATTGTAAATCCACCAAAATTGTCTACTTGATCACATGTTGTTGCAATTTACAATATGTTGGAAAAACCGGTAGGTTAATTCCGTCGCCGCATTTTGGAGCATATTGGCTCCATTAAAAACTGTGCGGACACCCCGATCTCCAGACATGTGAGAGAGTACCATCAAGGCAATACTAAATCCCTAGTACTCCAAGGCATTGATAGAGTTGTATCTACCAGTAGAGGGGGCAACTGGGACAAAACACTTCTGCAAAAGGAGTCAAGGTGGATCTTCACTTTGTCCACTTTGACTCCTAATGGCATGAATGAGGGTTTTCTTTACACCCCCTTTCTATAGCTCCAGACACTGTTTCCAGGTGGGCTCCCTCAAGAACAGTTGGTGGGAATAGCCCAAGATTACTGGTATGTGGCCCAATATATTGGCATTAATGAGTGCTTTCATCATGTGTAGCTATACATGTACAACACGGCCGTCCATTTCTTTAATTGCTATATCCCCACTACATGTATGCACCTCCAGTGTGTTGTGCAATTTAATGTTCATTTGCGCGATTACCATACCTTCAAATGCGCTGCTGTAAATAAATATTTCATCTATAAATCTAACACTGGCTGACAGTTGCAGCCGATCCAGAGGAATTATATCCTCCTAGCTCCCTCCCCTCTAGTGGGAGCGTCTACACGTAAGGAGTTACAATTGGCTGTCAGCAACCACAATTGGTAAGATGGCATCGGTTACCTTGGCAACAAGAGCCATTTCAACAAGAGGAACGAACTCCTCTTACTTCCCTCCACCTTAGAGGGAGTGTTTAGATGCAATGAGCTAGGATTGGCTGCGAGACATCTCCAATAGAAAGTTGGCATCGATCGGTCACCACGGCAACAAGAGGTTTGCCCCTAGTTATGCCAATCTCTTTATGGGACTTTGGGAGGAGAATAACATCTGGACCAATTGCATTCTGGGGGCGGGCATTGTCCTATGGCGGCGCTACATCGATGATATCATTTTAATTTGGCAAGGTGATCAACATGATCTTGATCTATTTTTAACAAATATGAATACAAACACCTATAATTTACAGTTTACATCTATGACTAGCAATGTTTCATTGAACTTTTAGGATTTAAACATTTATATAGAAAATGGTCTTCTAAAAACCAGGTCCTTTTTTAAAGACGTGGACAGTAACAATTATATTCTGCATTCTAGTTGTCACCACCATCTCTGGATGGATAATGTTCCATATAACCAATATAGAAGGATGCGCAGAAATTGTACTGATGAAGCAGTCTTTGAAGATCAATGTGACACATTAAAAACACGATTATTGGAAAAAAACTATAGAAAAGACATCCTAGATACAGCATTCACCAAAGCAAAGGCTTTGAATAAAAAGGATTTAATTGTACCCACTAGTAGACAGACAAACGTGAATAAGAATTTTGACACTGCATTTTTAACTACTTTTAATAAAGAAGCAAATAAAATTAGTCAAATAATCCGCAAACATTGGCATATTCTGCGCAATGACCCTGTTTTAAAAAATGAAATTCCAGAAAATCCAAAAATAATCTTTAAAAAAAGCAAGAAATGTAAAAAATATTATTGCTCCAAGTGCACTTAAAAAGTTGGAAACTAAAAATAATGGATGGTTCCAAAAACTTGAAGGATTTTATGGCTGTCCCACTTGTAAAGCCTGCGAATATAAACAACTAGACAAAAAGAATTTCTAATGTAATAATCGCAAGGAGGATTTCAAAATACAACAATATATGAACTGCTATACAGAATATGTGATTTACATTTTAGAATGCCCATGCGGGTTACAATATGTGGGAAAAACAAAAAGGGGCTATTAAAACCCGTATTTTAGAACACTTAAGCAACATTAGATGAGGTGTACTAACACATAGTGTCTCTAAACACTTTGCAAAATTCCACAATTCCAGTACTAGAGGTTTGATGTTTACTGCAATTGAGAATGTAACACAGCACTGGAGAGGTCACAGTAGGGATTTGGATCTAAGCAAAAGGGAGATGTACTGGATACATAGATTGAACACCCTTATACCAAACGGTCTAAATGCCGATTTTGAAGTGACACCATTCCTTTAGTCTCATATCTATTACTACTGATCTAAATATGCCCATTAAATTCTGTAATAATATTATGTCTTCTATGATCTGGTTTATCCTTCACTATGAATTTCTGGTTGTGTAACCTAGTATACATTCTCTGATTAGAAACCCCTCAATATATCTAGTTGAAAGGTATTTTACTAATTGATATTTTCTCTCTCTCGCTTTCCCATAATCATTGAACCATTTGATTTATATTGATTTATGTTTTGTACTTTTTATAATCATCAAGTCTAGTTTTTTAATTATATCTATTATTCTGTTTATATTTATGTAGCCCTTTTTGTGAACGCCTGCAATAAGGAACTACTGTGGTGCATGTACCTGTGTCCTCAGGAGCTCTGAGCCTCCGCTATTTGGGAGCCTGGGGTCATACCTTTATTAATCGCGGTGCAGCGCCTCCACTTGCCCAGGATCCCCATGATAGAGATTATACCCTGAGCAAGAACATCACAACAGCATTATGCAACAGCAACCTTTTATATATCATGCATAAAGAACAAATGATCTGCAGAATAAACATATAACATTACACACACACACCGTGGCTCGGCCACACCTTATTAGGGATAATGTCCTGTACATAGGTGGCTCTGCCACTCTCCCTAGGAGTATGTCTTATAACCAGTATAGGTATGGTACCATAGGATTTGCACAGTTGGCCCAATTAGTTAGTGGGAGGCGGGATCAGCGCCTGGTGACCGGTGTAGGTGCACTTATAAACAATGATACCTTCCGGTCACTGCGATGACCATCACACTCCACGCAGGGTCCTAGCGTTGCTCCAGCCTTTCGCCGTCACTCCTTGCTGCAGCGCCGTCTGTATCCAATCCAAGATGGCGGCCGCAGCTCCGCAGCCAAATCACACTAATGGGAAATGTCCCTACCAACTAAGGCCGTCCTTATAAAACAGCACCCTACGATGACACGGGAATACTCCTCGGGCCGGGGGGATACCTTTCACCTAAGCGGACGGGTCACTGACCCTCCGCTCGCGCACACGAGGTTCCGCCAACCTCCTCCTTCACCTCCCTCTCTGCTCTGACCCACCGCCCACACGCATCCGGTTCCTCTATACAGAGTCTCGCACCCGATTGGTTCTCAGCCTCAGCTGACTCTCTCGCAGTTCGGAGTTCAGAGTTCAAACCCCCAAAGTCTCCACAGATTGGTTACCCTTCGCGCGCTTCTCTCGCGCATGCGCAGCCCAACTTGTACACAGTGACCTTGCTGACAGAATGACTAATATGGCGCTGCCTTTGTGATTGACAGCGCGGAACCTTTAGATATATATATGCACATCCTTACATTCTCCCCTCTCCAGAATCCAACGTCCCCGCTGGACTACATAAACCACATATATATCTAACTATTTACACAACCCTCTCAGTCCTAGATCAGGTTACACATTCCGTTAATCAGTACCATCATAGCTTGCATCCTATGCCGAGCCCACTGCTGAGCCTCATAATGGGGTGCCCCAAATTGATCATATGCCATTCGCATGGGAGGCTGACAGGCTCTTTGACTTCGCCGGGGTTGATTCTCCTCTGCTTCTTCTGCAGAGTATCCAGTCTCAATTTGTGCTTCCATCTCTACCCTTGAGGGGTTTCCAACATTAGTACTGTCTCTTTGGGGTGTGAAACATGGACTTTGAGGATCTAGGGGCTGACTCGCGGGAGTCAAAGGGTCAATGTTCGGGCCAAGAGGCTCTTTACCCGTGGCTCCTTCGGGAGATGCCTCCGCGGCCGGAAGGCCCCTTTGAGAGGTTCCTTCCATTGGATCCTCAGAGGTGGCAATTTTTACAGTCTCTGGGCCATCCTCTGTGTGTTCAACTCCTCCATCTATGGGCGTGGCTGGGACTTCCAATTCATCCGTCCCTACTCGAGGTATGGGAAGCAGATGATTCCTATGCCACACTTTTACGCGGCCTTCAGAATCCTTGATCCGGTACACAGGAAGACCAGGCATTTGTGACTCCACCTCATACACACCCTCCCGCCACCGGTCTGCCAATTTATGCTTCCCAGGAACACCTAAGTTGCGTAAGAGGACCGCATCTCCGGGGTGAATTTCCTTATGACGTACTTTGTGATCGTAGTGCCTTTTATTTCCCGCATTCAGTTGCGCAGTCGTCCGTTCAGCCAATTTATAGGCCAACTGTAAACTGTCCCTTAGTCGCTGGACATATCGGAAATGCGTCCTATTGGATACCCCATTGGTAGATATCCGCAGGCGCACATCCACCGGTAACCGGGCTTCTCTTCCGAACATCAAAAAATACGGGGTATACCCAGTGGACTCATGTCGGGTACAATTATACGCATGTACCAATGCCTCGACGTGTTTACTCCACTCCGTCTTTTGCGGGCTCGTCAGAGTTCCTAACATATCTAACAAAGTGCGATTGAACCGTTCAGGCAAAGCATCCCCTTCGGGGTAGTACGCGACTTGGCAATGTTCAGTAGTGTGAGCAACTCCCGTATCAGTGTACTCTCAAAGTCTCTGCCCTGATCAGAGTGAAGACGATTCGGCAACCCATAGTGAATGAAATATTTCTCCCATAGTACTCGGGCCACCGTTACGGCCTTCTGGTCTTTCGTAGGGAACGCTTGGGCATACCTAGTGTAGTGGTCAGTGATCACTAGAACATTACTAACTCCCCGATTGTCGGGCTCGATACAGAGAAAATCCATACACACCAAATCCATTGGACCCGAGCTTTTCAAGTGTGCCATAGGAGCCGCCCTGGTGGGCAGTGTCTTTCTTTGTAAACAGCGATTACACCTCCGACAATGTTGCTCCACGGACTCCCTCATTCTCGGCCAATAGAACCTATCCTGTAGTAGCCCAAATGTCTTGTCAATGCCCAGGTGACCATGGTCATCGTGAAGGGCCCGGAGGACTAGGGTTCTCAAACGTTCCGGCAAAAACAGCTGATGCCGATCGGGATGGTTGTGATAAGGTATCACCCGATATAACAAACAATTGTCCATTTCGAACTTCCCAAACTCATTTGACAGGAGTTTCACCAAGTCTTTGGGGGCTCGCTTCAGTATAGAAGGGTTATCTTGTTGTACCGCTTGACGTGCTAGCTCCACTATGGGGTCTTGTGTTTGATAATGCACTAGATCCCTCCACGAGATGATATTATCGTCAGTGATATTCATCCCTTCTCGACCCTGATAGGCCCGAGGAATAGCCCGCGAATGACATCCCAACGAGTCAACGACCCGTAATTCCGAGAATGCCACGTGGTCGTTGACTACCGCAGCCACGGAGCAGAGGGCACGAATCCAGGGACCCGGTATCTCTTCCCAAACTTCCTCATCAGGGGTGGATTGAAGGCCAGGTCGACGAGACAGGGCGTCGGCACCTATGTTGGTGGGTCCGGGTTTGTATTTAAGGTTGAACCTGTAATTGGCTAGAGCAGCTAACCACCGATGTCCTGTGGCGTCCAATTTGGCAGACGTATTGATATAGGTCATGGGATTGTTATCCGTGCGTACTTCGAACTGTACCCCATATAGGTAGTCATGCAGCTTATCTACCACAGCCCATTTTAGCGCCAAGAATTCCAGTTTATGGACCGGGTAATTCTGCTCGCTAGGGGTTAAGCTTCGGCTCGCATAGGCCACCGGACGCAGCCCGGTCTCATACTTCTGATGCAAAACCGCTCCTAATCCGCTAAGGCTAGCATCGACATGTAGAACATAGTCTCTGTCGGGGTCCGCGTAGGCCAAGACGGGAGCCCGAGTGAGGCTGGTCTTTAAGTTCTTGAAGGCCTGTTCACATTCTGGAGTCCATGTCTTCCCAAAGGGTGTCTGCGCCGAGATTCCTTTTCTCCCGGTTTCTCCCGGATACACCTTTAGAAGATCATTCAGTCGCTTGGCCTTGCTGGAATAGCTCTCTACGAACCGCCGATAATAGCCACAAAACCCCAAGAAGGACCGCAACTCTTGAACATTTTGAGGTCTAGGCCAATTCACCACCGCCTCTATCTTCCCTGGGTCGGTGGATACCCCATCAGCCGATACAATATGGCCCACATACGTCACAGAGGACCGACAGAATTTGCATTTGTCCAGCGACAGTTTGAGACCCTCCCCCTGAAGTCTATCCAGCACCTTCATCAGTCTCTCGGAGTGCTCCTCTAGAGTCCGCCCGAACACGATAATGTCGTCCAGGTACACTAAGCACTCTCGCGGGTTAAGATCTCCGAGGGTTTTTTCCATTAGTCTCTGGAACGTGGCCGGGGCACCGCAGATCCCTTGCGGCATGCGGGTAAATTGGTAAAACCCTAATGGACAGATGAAGGCCGTTTTTTCTTGGTCTTCCTGGCCCATGGGCACTTGATAATATCCGGACCTGAGGTCGAGCACACTGAACCATTTGCTTCCCGTCAGAGCGTTCAGGAGGTCCTCGATTCGGGGCAGTGTGTACTGATCGGGAATAGTACGGGTATTCAGAGTTCTGTAATCCACACATAGACGGACCGTCCCGTTCTTCTTGCGGACTACCACAATGGGTGAGGCGTAAGGGCTCCAAGATTCCTGCATGATGCCAGCCGTTTTCATCTCGTCGATTAATCCCCTCACTTCGTCAACATCCCTGGGGGCAAGCCGGCGGGAGCGCTCCCGGAAGGGGGTAGCGTCGCTCATTCGGATGGTATGGTGGGCGCTGCGACTGCAACCAACGTCCATATCACCAGTGGAGAACACACTCCTTCGGTCGTGTAGCTCGTTCAGCAGCCTCTTCCTCCATACATCCGGGAGTGGCGAGTCGCCGAAGTCAAATTCCAACACTGACTCGACGGTAGTAGGTGGGCACCTAGAGGGTCCCGTCGAAACCTTCTCCTCAGGAGTTACAGGGTATATCCTTCCCAGCGTCTGCCGCCTGTCGATAGTCATGGGGTACGGGGATATATTCTGCACGTACACCCAGGTGCGCCTCGGAATCTTCCCGGGCCATTCCTTGACAGAGGCTAGTACTTTGTATCCCAAACGTTGTTCGTCCTGGGCCATACTTTCCACGGTGAAGAGTTGATCCTCCAACCGTCGTCGGGGGTAGTGACAAGCGGCGACCATCATTCGTCCTTCCCCCGGGGGAATTTGAGTCAGTCCCCATTCTTGACTGTAAAGGACGCCATACTCTTCTTCAGCCGCAATTCTACCGCAGACCTCTTGGAGGGCGGGACAGGCCGCTAAGGCCAGCAGTGGGGCTTCTCCCGCTTCTTGCAAAAACTGGCGAAACACCGCGCGCACAATGTCAGCGTTGGTCCCCAAGATGATTGGGGCGCTGGGGTGGTCCTGAGGTTCGGGGCACACTAAGGCCTTCACTTCCATGGGGTGATGTTTACCAGTATTCAGCTGGAGAATATCTAACTGCACCTTTACTACTCCGTCTATGGGGTAATCTTCATGACTCAATCCCCGTAGTCGCAGGGCATCCGCAGATAACAACGGCAGTCGGTGGAGATGTTGGTCGTAGAAGGGCCGGTATACGATGGTTACTTGAGAACCCGTATCCAACAATGCGGCGGCGTAGATGCCTTCGATAACTACGCGAACAATGGAAGCGGGGCCAATTCGGGAGCTCTGAGAGGGCGGCAACACCTTTTCATCCTCCAGGGGTTGGCACGGCATTGATTGCGCCGGTCGGGACGACGTCCTCCGCGAGGTGGGGCAGTGGGCCCGTAAATGTCCCATCTTTCCACATGCGTAACACTGCATTTGGCTGAGGTAAGCTTCGTCTCTCCTGGTTGGGGGACTTCGCCCAGTCGGGGGACGAGGTCTGGGTGTCACTGGGGTAGGGACATCCTCGGAATCGGGATCCCCAGGTTCGGGCACGTCGGGCTTTGGGTCCACTTTCTTGGCTTCTTTACCCCCGGGCGGTGGCTTCTTCCCAGTGGCTAAGTCACGCCCTAACAACACCATCTCGTGCGCTTGGACCCGATCCATTAAGTCGTGAAACGACAGGGCTTGTCCGGGCGTTATGCAGCTACTGACCCGCACCGACACGGGGTGTAGGGGTAGGAGGCCCCTCAGCAACTGAGTGGTACGTAGTCCGTTGGCTTCTTTTCTTGGCAACACGCCTTTCCTCACCATATTCCAAAGATCCAGGTGTAGTCGCCTGAGAAAATCGGATACCATTTCCCCTTCCTTCTGGGCTAACGTATGAAATTTTGACATCAAAGTGTACATACTGTATCCACCGGAGCTCCATATGCCTTGGTTAGGCAGTAGATGAGATCCGCTGCATCAGCTTCCGGGTTGTCATCACGGTAGTAGTGCACCATGTGGGACGCGGGGGGTCGTAGGCACTCGACGATGCGCTGTCTGCGGACCGCGTCCGTGCAGGTCCATTCAGGCAGTACCTGTTCGGTATGATCCAACCAGTCCTCTATCCCTACTTCCCCTTGGGGCGTGGGTTTCTCACCGGAGAAGGCCTTTAACTTCCTGTACTGGAGCGACTGGGTGGTATTGTGGATAGCGGCGGCTAGTGCGGGAAAAGAGGTGTCTCCCGGTAAGCTATCCCCAACGGCAGGGTGAGCGTCCAATATTGATAGGCTAAGTCGGTTGAGGCCAGCCCGCAGGCCGGACGGGGTAGATGAGGAGCCTAGGCTCAGGGCTGCGGGCCAGCGAGGGTGCAGGCCACGGTCAGGGGAGTGGTCTGGGCCTCCCGTCGCGGCGCCAACGGTGGGGGTATACTCTCTCCGGGGGGTGGAAGTGGCCAGGGGCACAGGGGTGTCCGCCTGGACTATGGGACAGCGCACCCCCGGGGCCTCGGGCAGCAGCAGTATACGGGGCAAAGCCTCGGGGCATATATCTTGTTCAGTGGCATACAAGATCCGGCGCCAGGTCTGGTCGCGGTCATAAAAATGGTCTTGTACTTGGGAATTGTCCAGGAGAGGGAGCTTTCGGACCTGCTCGGTCACTGTGCCTAACGAGATCATGGCGGGGACATGGCCAAGCGCGAAAACACGGTTCAAGGGAATCCCGCGCCGTTGTGCCCACTTGCGCACCTCGAGCGCCGACATGATGTGGGTTGGTTGCACAATAGAGACAAAAAAATGTGGGGGCACCCCAGGTCTAAGATCTCAGCAGCGCCTCCAAATGTAGCCCTTTTTGTGAACGCCTGCAATAAGGAACTACTGTGGTGCATGTACCTGTGTCCTCAGGAGCTCTGAGCCTCCGCTATTTGGGAGCCTGGGGTCATACCTTTATTAATCGCGGTGCAGCGCCTCCACTTGCCCAGGATCCCCATGATAGAGATTATACCCTGAGCAAGAACATCACAACAGCATTATGCAACAGCAACCTTTTATATATCATGCATAAAGAACAAATGATCTGCAGAATAAGCATATAACATTACACACACACACCGTGGCTCGGCCACACCTTATTAGGGATAATGTCCTGTACATAGGTGGCTCTGCCACTCTCCCTAGGAGTATGTCTTATAACCAGTATAGGTATGGTACCATAGGATTTGCACAGTTGGCCCAATTAGTTAGTGGGAGGCGGGATCAGCGCCTGGTGACCGGTGTAGGTGCACTTATAAACAATGATACCTTCCGGTCACTGCGATGACCATCACACTCCACGCAGGGTCCTAGCGTTGCTCCAGCCTTTCGCCGTCACTCCTTGCTGCAGCGCCGTCTGTATCCAATCCAAGATGGCGGCCGCAGCTCCGCAGCCAAATCACACTAATGGGAAATGTCCCTACCAACTAAGGCCGTCCTTATAAAACAGCACCCTACGATGACAGGGGAATACTCCTCGGGCCGGGGGGATACCTTTCACCTAAGCGGACGGGTCACTGACCCTCCGCTCGCGCACACGAGGTTCCGCCAACCTCCTCCTTCACCTCCCTCTCTGCTCTGACCCACCGCCCACACGCATCCGGTTCCTCTATACAGAGTCTCGCACCCGATTGGTTCTCAGCCTCAGCTTACTCTCTCGCAGTTCGGAGTTCAGAGTTCAAACCCCCAAAGTCTCCACAGATTGGTTACCCTTCGCGCGCTTCTCTCGCGCATGCGCAGCCCAACTTGTACACAGTGACCTTGCTGACAGAATGACTAATATGGCGCTGCCTTTGTGATTGACAGCGCGGAACCTTTAGATATATATATGCACATCCTTACATTTATTTAGTGCGTCGTTCGTTTGATCGCAGTGTTATGTACCCTTTAAGGGGGAGAGCCTGTGTTAAACTGATTAGTTTATTGAATTTTATTGATTAATTAATCTCACACACTATTTAGAGTGCGAACCCACTAGGGGTGTGATTCTGCTCCTGAGGAAGCTGTCGTAGTACAGCGAAACGCGTAGAGCCTCCCACAGCATAGCTGTACTACAGTCTTGTTGCTGCTCCACAACTGAAGGCACCGAGTCTGCCCTGCGCCTTTGCCGTCCGCTTCCTGGTTCGCTCAAACCGGAAGTCGTCAGTCCCTGACAGGACGTGACGTCAGACGCTCTCCATCGCGATCCGACGAGGGGGAACTCTGAAGTGGCTGCAAACCTACCATCCGATTCCAGACTAATCTACTGCCTCAAGTAAACCCTTATGTGAATTTGTTTTATGTACATATTGTGAGTACATTTCCTATGTGTTTTTAACGTACTGTATAAACCTGATACTTTTTGATCTACACTATGGTCTCTCCTTGTCTTCTATGAAATTCAACGCGAGTGGAAGTCTTCACGAATCATCTCCAATTTCAACTCCTGTATTTGCTGTATTATCACTTACTTGTTGTAAGTAGGCATTCTATTAGAGCCAACACTTACTTGCACCATTATAGTGTTAACTTGCTGCACCATCATTGTTTGCTCTTCTTTTTTGGGTGTTCCTGATTCCATCGCTCCCTTCCTACCCTGGATGCTATACTACTTGTAAGGGAATTTGTACATATTCCCTGGAAGGTTGAGAATCATTTCAGTTACACCTTATAATTCACTTTATTAATTATTTGCACTATCACTGTTGTCTAGCGCCGTTCTAAGTCACAGGGATTCATAACTTGTTCTTCAATAGTGCTGCTAGTTTTACATAGCACTATACAGAGACATTTGGCAGGCACAGGGCCCTGCGGAGTTTAGGTGTGTATGTATGTGTGTGTATGATATAGATATATATGCACACGCACGCATATACATGCGCACACATACACATGCGCACACATACATGCGCACACGTATACATGCGCACACGCACACATATACACACACACATGAACATGCACACAAGCACACAAAACATACGCACACATACATGCGCACACATACATGCGCACATATACACGCACGCAAACATGCGCACACACACATAAACATGTATATATATACACAAGTATATGTGTGTATATATTTATGGTATTGCTTGACCTGAGGAAGATTGGAAAACTCTTGAAAGCTTGTCCCATTACACAAATTGTTGGTCCAAATAAAAAAGGTATCAACAAATACTGAAGAACTCATATATTCTGGTGTGTGTTTATGTATGTATGTATGTATGTATATATATATTTTTTATATACCTTATGTATATATGTATATGTATGTATGGATATATAGCGAAGGTCAGCAGTCGGCAGTGACAGAGGACAGCAGCCGGTGGCGGAGGGAGAGAAGGACGGCATCCTGCAGCGGAGCACAGCAACGGCAGAGGACAGCAGTTGGTGGCGGAGGGAGAGTACAAACAAACAAAAAGGGAAGCGCAATATGAATTTGGGATAAGGCACAACAGCCACTTTATGTTATAAAACAGGAATAAAAATAC